>NW_012112808.1:8867120-8877575 GCF_000951035.1 Colobus angolensis palliatus | reverse complement strand
TCATTGAGTGGGGAGTGTGTGTGTGTATGTGTGTGTGTGTGTGTGTATCTCATGGAACAGGCTTGTGAGCCTGCCAATTTCACTCTAAGGAAGTTCACCAAATAGAGGAATTCTTGTCAGCTGGGCCCAGCCAGCCCTCCGCATGTGCCCTGAGCCACTGAGGCAACTAGAGGTGCCCATGTCCAGCTAGAAGGTTGAATGCTGGTTGGGTGCTGTGTGCTGGTGGCCTAGGACAGGGTCAGGTTAGGAATAGCAATCCCTTTAGGACTGCTCCTTCGTCTATACCCTTCAGCCTGCGTGCATGTGCAGGTGTGTGAGAGTGTGTGTGTATGTCCATTTTGAATCACTTGAAAGTGAGCTAAAGATAATACCCCCTCTGCCCTATATATATTTTGGTGTATATTTCCACAGAACAGGATATCCCTTTCTATAACCATAACAGTTACCCAAATCAGCACATTTAACTTGGATACAACACTTTCAATCCACAGACTGTATTTAAATGTTGCCAGTTTCCCCAGTGATATCCTTTAGAGCTATGCTCCATCTCTTCAGTCTGCTTTAATTTTGGACAACTCCTCAGTACTTTTTGTCTGATTTGCCCTTGGCATTTTTGAGGGATGCAGGTCACTTTATGTTATAACAAATATATCCATTTGGCTCTGGTCATGGGATTATCTAAATAATGAGAAGTCCTGGTCCCAGGTATAACAGGATAAGCACACGCCACTCTCTTGCTCACTGGATGCCGCTATAAAAGCTGGACATAAGGCACAGGGCAGCTGTGAGGACTCTGAAAAGTGACTCTGAGAAGAGGATCGGAATTTAAAGTGCTGAAGCTGGTGGTGAATTTTTTTTTTTTTTTTGGTCTGTTGCTTTTATCCCTGGGTGTTCAATACAGACGCAGTTGCAGAAGTACACACAGAACCAAGTAACTAAAATTCCAATTTTGTTGCCAGAAGGCCTAAAAAGGGACTCCAGAGAACCAGAAAATCCTGGGAGCTCATGGAGAGGGAGGAGTTCAGGAGAGTGGCCCACACAGTTGACATGGGTCTGAAGAAATACACACAGGAGATGCTAGGGGTGGAGCAAGAGAGACTGAGACCTAGACCAGCCATGGTGTGGCACATACCTGATCATGTAAAAAACACTGTCAAGGCTTTTGTTTCTTTGAGTTCTTAAAAAGTTAATTAATAGATTATTTTTAGAGCAGTTTTAGGTTTTTGGAAAATTGCGTAGATGGTATCAAGTTCCTATATGCTCCTGCACCGCCCACTCCCCTTATTTTCACCATCTTGCATTGGTGTGGTACATTTGTTGTAATTGATGAGCCAATATTGTTACGTTATTATTCATGAAAGTCCATTGTTAAGTCCAGAGTTCACATTAGGATTCACTCTTGGGTACATCCTATGGGTTTTGAGAAATGTGTAATGATGTGCATCCACCATAGGGTACCATACAGAATACTTTTCACTGCCCTAAAAATATCCTGTGCTGAGTTTGTGTGGTGGTGTCTGCCTGTGGTCCAAGCAATTCTGGAGGCTGCAGTGGGAGGTCTCTTGAGTCCCGTAGTTCAAAGCTGCAGTGAGCTATGATCATGCTTCAGCTTGGGTGGCAGAATAAGACCCCGCCTTAAAAAAATAAAAACTAAAAAATTATCTCTCCTGTACCTATTCATCCCTCCCTCTACTCATCCCCAACAATCCCACCCCAGGTGAACCTCTGACAAACACTCATCTTTTTACTGTCTTCATAGATTTGCATTTTCCAGAATGTCATATCGTTGAAATCATACAGTATGCAGCCTTTTCAGATTGACTTCTTTCTTTATCAATATGCATTTAAGGTTCCTCTATGTCTTTTTCTGTGGCTGGCTAGCTTTTTCTTTTTATTACTCAATAATATTCCATCTCCTAGATGTACTGCAGTCTGTTTATCCACTCGCTGTTGAAGGACATCTTGGTTGTATCCAAATTTTGGCAATTATGAATAAAGCTGGCATAAACACTCTCATGGAGTTTTTTGTAGAGACACAAGTTTTCAACTTATCTGGGCAGATATTAAAGAGCCCGCCTGCTGCTTTATAGGGTGACAATATGTTTACTTTTGTAAGAAACCTCCAATCTCCCTTCTGAGCTAGCTGAACTGTTTTGCACAGGCCTTGGACTTGGAGTTATGCAAGGGTAAGCTGGAGTCTCTAAGGGGGCATGATGAGGCTGGTTCTGTGAGTTTTGGAAAACTGCAGACATGATTCAGCTGCAGCAATGGGAAGGAACTGCCACTGCTGGGTGGAAGCGGCCTTGCTGGGGAGATGCTGGCAGGAGGAGGAAATCCTCAGGAGGAAGGGTTGGGCCCCTCTCTTTCCAGACTTGCGGCCTCACTCTAGTGTCCCCTCGCTGGGAGCATCTGGCCAAGCCCATTTGCAGTTTGTAGAGTCCCAGTGCTGGCATCACAAGGCAGGATATAGAAAGGTGGGTTTGGAGCCAAGAGACAATCATTTAATAATGGCATTACTCCCAGCCCTTGCTGGGATAAGTCCCTATCTTATTAAAGCGATAATACACGGCAGTAGTGAAATTAACAGCACTAGACATGCCACTTTCTCTATGGACATCGGCATTTCGGTAGGGCAATAATTTCTGTGATCTAAGATTGCCTTCCTGCTGGACTCAGAAAAGAGGCAACAAAAGTGAGTAAGTTTCTATTTAGTCCTGCGAATCCAGCCTTTCTTGATCCCGGAAGCAGCAGTCCTGCAAACCATGGGCAGCTCAGCACAAACCACAGCCCATCTAACAGTCTCTTTACATTGTTGCCTGCCTTTTGTAATGGAGGGCGGGGGAGAATCACGACTCTGCTTTAAAGTGTCAGGAGAGCTCCCCACACCTCAGCCCCTGCCCGAAATTCACAGGTATATGATGGCAGTTTACAAAAATGGGGGGAAAAAGCAACCATTTGGTTTGAGCTGAATTGAAAAATGAAACAAAACGAAAAAACCCTCAGAGTTTCCTTTGAAAATTATTATCCTTCTCCTTATCTCTCTACAATCACTTTCAGTCCAGCTCACGTCCATCTTTAACCTTTAATCTTCTGAAGTGTTAAAGGATGGACTCTAGTGACCAAGTGCCAATTTGCTGGTCTAACACGCTCCCTGGTGGTCAAAACTATCCAAGGTCTTAATAGGTATTAGACAACTCCATGGCCTTAAATAAGCATGGAAAAAAGTATGAAGCCAGAATATGACACAACTAACTGAAAAAACAAAACAAAACAAAAAAAAACATAACACCATTTGTAGGGAGAAAAATGTGTCTCTGTTAAGCAAAAAAAAGCCACACCACAGGCCCAGTCACTACATTTAAAAAATCAGATTATTCACATATTCTGGTAGTTTTTATTACAGCTTCAACTTCTAGACTCTGTTTTGTGATATTTTGCCATATCATACAGTTTGGTTACCATACAAGAAGGAAAGCTATTGTGGATTCACTTCTGAATATTAAAGATAAAATAAAGGCTGCGTAGGGACCTGTACTTTGATATAAAACAAATGTTCTTTATTGTTCAATAGGCCTTACTTATTTCCTCCCCCTGCCAAGGATAATTGCAGAGGCTAAGAGTTCAAAGAACCAAAATTTAAGTCTCAACTTCAAACCCCAGGCCCAGCTTTCACCGATGTGTGGAAGTTGGAATCTCCCTTTCTTTTCTACACTGTCTAATAAAGACAGTGGCTACCTCATAGGGACATGGCTCCTTGAGAGCAGGAATCTTGTCTGTTTCTAGCTACTGGTCTGCCCCTAGTGCCTGATAACTGAAACCAGATGGCCTTGGTAAACAATACAGAGAGAAAGCAAAAATGACTTACCTGCCATGCTGAGAACAAGCAAAAATCACATCCAGGAATTTCTACTGAAATTAAGACTCTGAACCAATTACATTGTTGCCTTATCAAGACTAACACTAGCTCTTTTCACTTCCCTCATCTTGCTGTGCTACAAATCTATAGCTGGTCAGAAATTCTGCCCAAACCCAGTGGCTTCCCACCTTCCAAGATTGACCTTAAAAATTACGAACGCCTTCTCACTAAAACCCAGTAAACATCCCTTCCTGACTTCCCCGTTCTGAGATCCCATGCTCAGAGGCTGCCCCCGTCTCCCCACAAATGCAGCAGGTGAAACAAATTTAGCTTTGCTGGATCGATAGTCTTTTCTGGTGTTTCTGCATGTTCAAGAGTAGACGTATCTAACTCACCGTAAGCACGGGCAAACATTTGTTTCCTTGCCTTCCTAGATCTTGCCTGCAAATGAGTGCCCTTTACTGGACAGGCCACAAGATGACCCTCATGGTGGATCCTGTTGCTGTGACTTACCAGCTTCATGACCTTGGGAAATTTGCCAAACCTCTCCAAGGTTTAGTTTCTTCTCTGTCAAGTGGGGATCAGTAATAGTTCCCATCTTACGTATTTTCTATAAGGATTAGAAGAGCAAAGTCACATTCTCAGTTATGGTTGTTATTCCTCAAAATTAATTTTCTCCTTTGGAGTCTATCTAACCAGCCAGGCTGCAAAGAAAGTGCAGGCATTTCAGGGATCTTTGACTTTCGTAGTTATCCATGAAGTTTTACTCTGAAGAGACATCCAAAGACCCAAATTCAATTCTAGGTTAACTTATAGCCAACCTGGAGAAAAAGAGTTCCCCAAACCTCCACACTGTCCAGGCAGTGAGCAAACAGATAGGAATAGATTCAAATAGGTGGAAACACTCTGAAGCCCAAAGGAACAGGCAGTGATGGATCTGAATTTCCCCAGAAAATAAAACCTCCAGGGTCAATTTACATGACTGGACCAATAGAAACCTTGATGGTAGCTTTAGTTTTGCAAAATGGAGGCTTGAGAAACCATTCCAGAATGTGGACCCATCCATGTCCAAGAGAATGCTAGAGCCTGTGGAGTAGCTGGGTTTGCACTTCCAAACAAGGTCATAGGGGCCTAGGAGGTGTAGCCTTTTCTACAATGAGCTTTATGCATTGGCGTTCTGGCGCCTCTGTCCTTATTCCAGAAAGCACAGCTTATTCACAACTGTTCAGAAAGGCCTGGCCCCGAGAACTCTTGGCTTGAGGTTGTGACGTCTAAGTTTAATGCAAGCTCTAAGAATCAACTGCCAAGTTGAAAGTTAGAGAATTCAATGGAAGCTGGCAGAGCATCTGGAGACTTTACCTGAGGTTCAACAGTCTCAGAGGGACCAACATAATCCTGATATTCTCTCCTAGGAACTGCAAGGTCAAGCTCAGAAATATCTTTTGCTACTCAAACCCACCCAACAAGAGAGCTGTACCTGACAGCCAGTTTACGGGGGTTTCCCAGAAGGCTACTAAACAATTTAAAAATAAATAAATAAATAAATAAATAAAGGAAGGAAGAAAAAAAATACAGGACAAAAGAGAAAGAGAGAGAGAAGAAAGAAGGAAAGGAAGGGAAACAAAAAAAAGAAGGAAGGAAAGAAACAATGAAGGGAGGGAGGCAGAAAGAGAGGGAGGGAGGGAGGGAGGAAGCTGAGGACTTGATTAAGAATATCTAGAGTTCCTGTTAGTAGTATTTGATTCTTACAGCAAGCTGGCAGTTGGTAGAAAGGACACTTTTGCAATAGAACCTCTGCTAAAGACAGATTTGTTAGTAGAGGTGAAAAGTCTCCCAAAAGCCCCTTTCCCACAGACCCATTCAGTGAATCTGGCATAGAGAATTTCAGATTCCCCATGAAACCCAAAAGCAATTATCTTAGATTAGCAGGAGATAAGAAACAGCTTACCTCAAGTATTGTTTTCTAAACCCAGAGGACCCACCAGAGAAATTATTATCTGGTAAGAATTCTAAAAACTCTGAAATTGGTAACATTTGTTCAGACTGGAAGGAGAAATATAAGACCATGACAGGACAGACATACCTTTGATAGCAGAATATGGTTGGAATGGATTTTTCTGAGATCTGTTTTCATTTCTGGAAAGTGCACGAGGACCCCAGTGAGAGCTCCATCTTAGCTCTTGGGGAACTTCTCAGCACCAGGTGGACGAGAGAAAGGTTTGTTCAGCCTCAGTACCGAAAAATTGATGTCTGGAAACAGCTCAGAGATGTCTGCTTACATCACATGGTCATGCTTCAGATATTTCAGAAAGACTGTGCTGTTGGAAGGATCTGATACTAATAAAAGTGATCTGATATTTTCCTAGACTGGCTTTTCTGGCTAGAAGGATCTCACCTGAAAATGTCTTTTATCTCAATAACAAAATATCAGATCACTTTTATTATTGTATTTACAGAAATTACAGATTTGGGCAGACATTTATTATATTTGGCTTAAGCTGGCGATTGAGATGCTGTGGGTTGAAGTGGGCTCCAACACAGATATTGTTCTATGGAGCCCCCAAGTGGACACGCATAGGTATAACCGCTCTGCAGCGCACCCTCATCTTAAGGAAAAAGGTCCAGTCTGAGGGCGTCTCCGTAGCCATAAGAGAAACATGCACTGTGCTGTGATGGAAAGGATTGCAATATTGGTGCCATTCTTAAAAGCCAGACCTCACGGGATCAGAGTTAACACTGACGGATGAAAGAAAAATGGGCCGAACCTAAGTGAAATGGACATTTTCAGCCACACATTCGTGTAGGATTGAATATGCTCTTCTGCGCCGATTCCTGGCACAGTCCGACATTCCCCACTGACCGCGTTCTGACGGGCGCCCCTGCGATCTCACCGTGACCAACCTGTTTGCATCGTGGGGTAGATGATTTGTTCCTTGAGCAAACCTTTTCCTAAAACGTAGCAATCTCTCCAGAGTTGAAAGTAAGTTCTGCACCCGCTCACTTCATCCGGTGTACATTTGACCTTCTGAACAACGGCATAAAACAGCATTTGCTGTTTTGTAAGATTTTTGGAAGATAAATCAATACTCAAAATCAATCAGGTGTTGGCAAAATACGGAGAGTAAATGTTTTAGACTTGTAGGTCAAGACGGAAAATTCCAGAATATTATCTAGGTACTTATATAACCATTTCAAATGTAACCATTCAAAAGCACCATTTGAGTTTCTAGGCCATCAGGAAAGAGGTGGCTGGCTTGATCTGGCCCGTGGGTCCTAGTTTTCTGATTTGTGACCTAAAATATGATTTATGATGCAGGTGAGTGTACAAAGTTTTGTAACTAAATGCTTTCGCAAATATGGTAGCTCTTTTGTTTTCAAAACAGTGCATCCTCACCGTGGGCAAAGATAGTGGTTGTCCTTTACCCCACAAACCAGAGTTTGGTCTCTTGGGCCACAGAAGGGGTTCTTGTACCAGCCTTGCCTATTTCCTGAGCACCTACCGGGCCCTAACGAAGCCAGATGTCTACGTCCCATCTCTGAAAGATATGACCCTCCCATTGGTAAAGCAAGAGGACTCACTTGAGGAGATGATGAGCAAGCAGATGTTAGTCCAGACTGAGCAGAGGCTTGCAGCGGGCTGGACTATCCACCCAAGATGCCACGACCTGGAGGACAGGAATTATATCTGACTGACTTTGGCCACAAATACTTGCACTCATGTATTCACTGCATTAATACTGATGGAGAATATACTTTGTGCTCGTGCAGTGCTAGGTGCTGGGGTAGAGAGGTGAGCAAGGCAGAGAAAGTACTGGGTACCACAGAGTCTACATTTACACAGGGCAAAACCAACAACACACAAGTGGACACGACTTCAAGATGATTTCAAATCGTGATGTGCACTGGAAGAAAGAAAATGGGGTGATGTGACAGTGTCACTGGAATGAGGGGATGGTAAGGCTGGAACTTTAAAAGAAGCAGGTTATGAGAAAGAGCAGGAACACTGAACAGCAGAGCAACTGCAAAGGCCCTGAGGTGAGTTAAGGGGATTTGCATCAGGAGGCCTTCTCAAGAGCAGGATGTGTGGTGGAGCTGGAGGCATGGGACGAGAACGGACTGAGAAATGCTGCCTGGAGAGTGAAGTCTTCTAAATCCTGGGAAGTGATATGAGCAAAGGCACTGGATTCTGGAGCAATAGTAATGTGGGAAACAATCAATAGACCAGACAGACAGGCACCAGTGTTTGGAAATGTAGGAGTATGCAGTAACAAGCAAGAATGGAGGATTGGCGCAGAGAACAGTGGGCCAGGAGGTGACCGAAAACCAGCCAGGAGGCTGTCTAACAGTGAGTTCTGGCAGATTCACTGTTCAGGATAGGCTGAAAGGGAAGGAAAATGGAAACTTTAATCTCCAAACTTCAATCTCCAAATTTAATCAAAACTCTGGGTCTGGGAAGGCAAAGCATCAACAATTCCCTGAGACATTTTGGGCGCCTTGACATGGATGGACCCCCCACTGCTCTGCACTGGGGAAGGCGACTCCTGTGACTGACTCTGCCACCCTGGGCCCCGAAGCTTGGTTTTGACTCTCTGGTTTTGACTCCAACAGGTGGCTCAGAAAGCTCCAAGGACAAAGGGTCCACATTATATCCATAGGTATTTCTAGATCTGGTACAAGGAAAAGAGAGAGTAAAAAGAAGGACCGAGGGAGCTGCCCACGTGGGGCTACCAGGTCAAGGCCCAGTATCTTAGGCTCCAGCCTTGGCTTTGGGACTTGCTATGCTATGGAACCTCTAAGTAAGTGACTTAACCCCTCTGGGCCTTGGTTCCCTCTCCCTCTAGGCTCTTCCCACCCTGATTCCTAGAATATAGAGCAAGGATTGGTGTTGATATGTATCCACTGAAATTACCTTGGGAGCTTAAAAAAAATACCAGTTCCTGGCCTCACCCTAGAAGAGCTGAACCAAAGCCTCTAAGGGAGGGGCCCTGCATTTTCCACTGTAAAACTGACAATGCTAATTCACAGAGAGGGTTGAGGGCCATGAGGCAAAGGTGCCAGGGGGTAACCAGCATTCTGGGTGCCCGAGGGAGCATCAGTGTCTAGACCAAGTTGCAGAATACACAGCACTCATCTCCACTCCCTCTGATGGCTGCAAAGGAGACCTCTTGAGGTGGGACTGGTAGTGCTGTAAATTCATTTCATTATGATTTTTGTCATTAAAATGTAAATGAGTTTATGTATTTGTACCTTACATGGTATTAAACAGAACCTGAAGGCCCTAAAGTGTATCATTTCTTTGCCTACCCCCACTGCTTCCTGCAGCCCATGCCCCGGAGGCTTAGGCAGGGGAGTGGGTGAGACTGTTCAGCCACACCTGGCTCTGCATGGAGGATAGGGCCTCAGACCTGGCATCAGGGGCTCATCTGGTGCCCAGAGGATCAGTTCTACCTGGGATAAAGGTTAACTTTAATGTGTTGCCTCTGCATCTGAGAAAAACCCCTTATAGGGTTGTAGTTACAGTCTTAGAAAATTCTGTGTGCTGCAAATCTGCTCAAGGAGGAAAGTCACAGTGGGAAGGTTCTCCCAAGTTCACGGAAGGCCAGGGATTCAGGTATTTTGAGGGGCAAGTGGGAACAGTTTCTTCCTGCTCCAGCAGTACCGTCCCTTGCCTCCATGCCTTGCTGTCATTCCTGACTGCCTGTGCTTTGCTGGTTCTCTGTGTCTCACTCCTCCTCTTATGTGAGCTTAGGAGCCTAGTTTACCACCAAGGAAGGACCAAAAGGAGGAGGCTCAAGAAAAACCACTTTAGCTCCACTGAAGAGAGAGTACTGACTGGGCCTGAGGCCACACAGGACAGTAGAAGATCCCTATCTATTCATCTTTGTTTCATGACATGTGACATCTTATTTGATTTGAGTTCCATCCCTGACTAGTTCAACCCTAGCCGGGGTGGTTTTTTCCTTCTAGGTTGCCTTCTGAAACACCTAGTGCAAATAGGAGTTAGCAGGGAAACAGAATTACTGCAAGCAAGGGGAATGGCTTCAGGGATGGAGACAAGTCAAAGTAGCCTGGGGCTGGTGGTAGTATCCAGCACAAACAAGCAGAGGACAACCACAGCAAGCCCAGAGAAGCTGTCCACAACGCAGGACCCGAGCAGAACAGGATACCCCATCTCAGCTTCCAGAACGTCAACAGCTGTTCCTTTAGGCAGGCACAGAGGAGGCTGTTACATGCTAGAACTAGTAGATAATCCCGATGAGCTTTTTTGGTTTTGTTCTGTTACATTTTGGGTTGATGAATAATAACTATATACATTTATGGGGTACAATATAATGTTTTAATACATGTATACATTTGGGGATGATGAAATCAGGCTAATTAACATATCTATCATCCCAAATATTTTATCCTTTCTTTGTGGTGAGAACATTTAAAATCCTGGAAGATGGGATTTTGCTCCTGTCTAACTGAGATTTGTGCCCTTTGACCAACATCTCCCCTTCTCCTGTCTACCCTCTCCCCCAGCCCCTGGTAAGCACCAGTCTACTCTCTATTTTTATGAGTTTGACTTTTCTTTTTTTTTTTTTTTGAATTAATTC
>NW_012112808.1:8726471-8862025 GCF_000951035.1 Colobus angolensis palliatus | reverse complement strand
AGCTGACCAGCACCAATTGTCCGGCACTCACTAGTGAGATGACCCCAGTACCTCAGTTCAAAATGCAGAAATCACCGGTCTTCTGTGTCCTTCGTGCTGGGAGTTGGAGACTGCAGCTGTTCCTATTCGGCCATCTTGCTCCGCCCCCCATGAGTTTGACTTTTCAAGATTCCATATATACATGAAATTATATGATATTTCTTGTATATAACCCCAAAAGCACAAGCAACAAAAGCAAAAATGGACAAATGGGATTGCATCAAACTGAAAAGCTTCTATGTAACAAAGGAAACAATCAGGAGAGTGAAGAGAAAACCCACAGATTGGAAGAAAATATTTGCAAATCATACATGAGGTAAGAGGTTAATGCCCCAAATATACAAGGAACTCATTCTACTCAATAACAAGAAAACAAATAACCTTATTTAAAAGTGGACAAAGAACCCGAATAGACAATCCTCAAAGGAAGACATGCAAATGGCCAACAGATATGTGAAAACTGCTCAATACCTCTAATCATCAGAGAAATGCAAATTAAAACCACAGTGAGATGCCACCTCACAACTGTTAGGTTGGCTATTATCAAAAAGAGGAAAGAGGCCAGATGTGGTGGCTCACGTCTATAATCCCAGCACTTTGGGAGGCCGAGGCAGGTGGATCACCTAAGGTCAGGAGTTCAAGACCAGACTGGCCAACATGGCGAAACCCCATTTCTACTAAAAATAATTTTTTAAAAATAGCTGGGCATGGTGGTGCACACCTGTAGCCTAGCTATTCAAGAGGCTGAGGCAGAAGAATCGCTTGACCCCAGGAGGCAGAGGTTGCAGTGAGATAAGATTACGCCACTACACTCCAGCCTGAATGACAGAGCAAGACTCCATCTCAAAAAAAAAAAAAAAAAGAGGAAAGATAACACATATTGGTGAGGATATGGAGAAAGTGGAATTCTTGCATGTTGCTGGTGGGATTGCAAATTAGTACAGCCATTATGGACACCAGTATGGAAGTTCCTCAAAGAGCTAAAACCAGAATTACCTAAGACCCAGCAATTCCACTTCTGGGTTCTGTCCGAAGGAAATGAAATCAGTTTCTCCAAGAGATATCTGCATTCCCATGTTATTGCACCGCTATTCATAACAGTAAGATACAGAAACAGCCGAAGTTCCCACATCAATGGAGGAATGAATTTAACAAAAGGGTGTCTACACACAATGGAATACTATTCAGCCTCAAAAAAGTGACAACATGGATAAACCTAGGGAACATTACACTAAGTGAAATAAGCCAAGCACAGAGACAAATACCACAGATTGGTTTTTGTCACCTCTAGTCAAACTACAATAAAGTGAGAAGAGAAGAGGTCTGAGAGTAAATGGTGTGATTCAGGTTAATCAGACCAACTGCTGCAGGGCTGTATTCATCTGTTCTCATACTGCTAATAAAGACATACCTGAGACTGGGTAATTTACAAAGGAAAGAGGTTTGATGGACTCAGAGTTTCACATGGCGGGAGAGGCTTCATAATCATGGTGAACAGACACAGGAAGAGCAAAGGGATGGCTTACATGGTGAGAGACAAGAGAGCTTGTGCGGGGGAACTCCCACTTACAAAGCCATCCGATCTCGTGAGACTTATTCACTATCATGAGAATAGTGTGGGGAAACCACCCCCACGATTCAATGATCTCAACCTGGTCCCACCCTTGACACGTGGGGATTATTACAATTCAAGGTGAGGTTTGGGTGGGGACACTGCCAAACTTTATCAAGGGCTATGGCAAGGTTTACGGAGATGAGAGATACAGTCCATCTGGAGGGGGAATTGCATGATGGCAGTGCTCCACCCTTGACCATTTTCTGCTCTCAGATTTCTATTTCCAGCGTTTGTGGGGTTTGGTCAGGTGCCCAGCACTATTCTCATTGTGGAGACTCAGGTAAATTCAGTTCTTGCCTTCTGGGGGCTCATGGTAAGTGCGATGGTCAGGCACACAAATTAAAATTAATCCACCCATTCAATTTTGCCGACTTTTCAAGGCGCAGCTTAAGTCAGCCTCACCCACAAAGTTGACTGTGATTCCTCATCCTCTTTGTAAATTTCTTGAGCTCTTAGCTAAATGTGCCCTGGAATCACATGCAGTCTAGTCGGATCCCAGGCAGACCTCATAAACCCAAACTATTTGTAGCCTACAGATTTTAAAAATTGATTAGTTTACCCTCTTGATCCTCTGCCAAAAATAAAGTTTATTTGAGGTGGCTTATGAAACATTCCCACTATAATAATGTAAAAATAAAGAGGAAGAAATCTGGGCAAAGAAAGAAAGATGGAAAGAGACTGAGGAGGGTAGTCCAAGGTGGAACCATGTGAGGTGAGACACCCTATGCCCTCGAATTATTAAATCCACTTAGATGAGCTGTTGGATCAATGTAGCCTTTCTAGTGCATCCCTTACTCCCAAGAAACACTGTCCAGAAAAGCAAGGAACTTGTTGGTCAATCTACCTCAAACTTCATATATATATATATATATATTTTTTTTTTCTTTTTCTTTTTTGAGTCTTGCTCTATCTCCCAAGCTGAAGTGCAGTGGCACAAATCTTGGCTCACTGCAACCTCTGCCTCCCAAGTTCAAGCGATTCTCCTGCCTCAGGCTCCCAAGTAGCTGGGACTACAGACACTCACCATGATGACTGGCTAGTTTTTGTATTTTTAGTAGAGAATCGGTTTTGCCATGTTGGCCAGGCTCCTCGAACTCCTGCCCTCAGGTGGTCCACCCGCCTCGGTCTCCCAAAGTGCTGGGATTACAGGCATGAGCCACCACACCCAGCCTTCATTGACAAAACTTCACTCTTTCACATCCACGCACACATTCTATTTTTAAAAATTTCTCCCAAAGACCCTCACCCATTTCTACTTATTGAAATCTTGCCTGTGTTTTAAAGCTCAGTTTAAATGAACCTCATCCACAAAGTTGACCCAGATCCTCATCCTTCTAAATTTCTTGAGCTCTTAGCTGCAGGTACCCTCAAATCACATCCAGTCCATCTGGGTCCCACCCAGACCAACTAAACCCAGTCTCCCGGAGTAGGCTCTGGATTCTGCAGAGTCATTCATACACAGGTAATTCTGATGAGCTGCCATGGTTAGAAACCTCAGGGCTAGTCTGTGTCCTCATTTTTAGGTATGAAGAGATAGAAGCCCAGGGAGCTGAGGGTTCCATGGCAATAATGGTGGAGGCAGGAATTGAGAGCAGGAGCCTAGTCCACAATTTAGTGCCCTTTCTACCTCACCAGGAATACCAATATCAATGCCAAGGCAGTTACTGCCATCACAATACCAATAGAACTATACCAAAGCTTACAGAAGCATAGAACATTTAAGGTACTTGTGAATTTTGCAAAATCTCAGTAGAATTTAAAATAATAATGACAATGTTATGGACCAATATGACCTAATACTGGAGATAATATAATATACAATAAGATCAAAGAATTCTAAGAACAGAATGGAACAACCACAAAAAAAGATACAGTGCAGGAACATCTTCAAGGTAGTCATAATCATACACCAGACAGTCCCCATCTTTGATAAGCCAAGGTGGAGATGTAGTTATGTGCAGAAGAAAGGATCTGGGCCATGCAGAAGTAGAATAAGCCTGGTGGTAGAATTGGGTAGAACAGGGCTTCCCTTGAAATAGAGTAATTTATGTTTTCAGTTTATTTATCATGATTTAAATGTAGTCCTGTTGCAAGAAATAACTGCTTTTTTTTTTTTTTTTTTTAATGTAAGATTCCCTTGACCTCAGGTAAGGGTTTCTCATTGAAAAATACTGCACATTCTGTTCTATTCATATGAAGCAACTGCAAACTTCCAAAGTGTTTCCAATTTATCTGGGACTTTTCTAAAAGAAAACTTAAAAACCACTCTTTGGAGATCTTATTCCTGTTCTACTCTTGTTCCAACCTAGAGTAGACTGTCAGGGAATGGCCTAGCTATGGCCAGTAGCCATGGACAGATCTCCATGACTTGAAACTCTGAATTGCACCTAGTTACAGGAGCACACACTATACAGTGTCAGGTCACATGCACGCACTTTCTTTACTACAGTCTTGGCGGAAAGGTCCCCAGCCAGAGGGCAAGCTGCACAAACTTGTAAGTGAGCATGTACTCCCTGATGTGAAGTGATTGAGACTGGTTCATCATTCAATTGACTGAAGGGCAAGTTGGTGCATGAACCTCTCTGTAGACTCCAGTGGGCCACATGGCTTTGCATGTTACACAGTAGCCAACCAAGCCTGGCTTCTAATATCCATGTAGAGGGATTAGTTGTTTGCCACACTGTGATATATGCGGAAAGATGAAAATATACATTTACTCAGCTCTTCCTTGTGAGACACTTACCTATCAGTGACTTTTGTTCACACACACATTCACTCACTTATCCATCATTAGTTTATTAAACAATTTTTTTTTTAGAATCTATGATGTCGAAGCATTGTGTGAAAATAATACAGGCAAGATCCCCATCCTCACATTGCTTATAAACTTACACTAATAATGATTTACCACACCTCTGCTAAGTATTACCAGGAGCAGTGCAGGGTGCCATGGGAGCAGGTGACCAGGAGGCCTGGCCCACTGCAGGGATCAGGGGAGACTGCATGGAGGGGAGAGATTTGCAGTAAACTGAAAGATGGACAGAATTAACTGGGTGGAGAGTCGAGCGGGTGCTGTTGGTTTGCAGGAGCACTTCTTAGGGATGGTGATGAGGTTCTCTTCAGGAACCCTGCTCCTGCCATCCGGTTTCCCCATGAGAACCGTATTTCTATGACCATCTTGGCCACTGAGTGATAATCTTAGGAATTCTAGGAGTTTGAAGGGGACTGTTCTCAACTATATACCTCGTTTTTCCCATTTAGAATCCTGCTATCACAGCTACGCACATCAAGAGACTTCCAGTTTCTTGGATGGAATGCTCTGAATTGGTTTATTTGCTTGTGGAAAGTTGGTATAGAGAACAACTTAATATTTCTGAACTAGACAAGATTCCATTTGTTCCAGTCTGTCCTTACACATTGTGTAAATGTAGCACTAAATGGCCTGACTTTTAAGGTTTTGTGGAGCAGGGGGAAAGTATCACTGTGATCGTTAACACCACCTGTTTACTCAGGCATTATATTAACAGGCAGCTGTTAGCCTCCAATGAACATGAAGGTATCTGATTAGCTTGGGCTTTGGCCAAACTTCCTAGGACAGATTTGGGAAATTCAGTTGTAGACAACTGGCTTTGAGAATAACTGATTACCTGTAGACCTATTTGGAATAATCTTTCTTGGTGTGATATCCTAAGGATCCAGACAAGACCTGGCAAATTTGGGGGCTATCAAAGTTACAAAATCAGTGAATCCAAATTTTGTGAGGCTTATAATCTGCCTAATGCTTCCATCCAGTTCCCCCTGTGGGTAGAGTCCACGAAGCAGAGACTACATTATCTATGTTCTCCTGGGCCCAAGTGCCAGTATGGATGTCGGTGACTTTGAGATTTATGTGTCTATGAGCTGAATAAATGTGGGAAAAGGCATGAGCAAGGTGTTGAACATGGGGGCCCCCATCACTGTTACTTAGGAGTGGGTGCTCTCACAAACGAACACTGTCCACTCCACAGCACCACTAAGGCCGTACCCAACCAATTTCTGGTGCATCAAAGTTTCAGGGCTTGATGAAAGCTTTAGAATCCCCCTCCTTTTTTTAATTCAGGTGACTGATAGATTCTCTGGCTTCAAGAGAAATCCAGTTTCCAGTGGGTTAACTTGAGATAAAAGCGTGTGTTATTCTAACCTTACCCCAAGGCCCTGAACACACAAGTCCTTCTTTCTCCTTTCCGAATCATAAATGTGCTCCACACCCTCAATTCTTATATGAGAGATCCATGACTTTGCAGTCACCCCTAACATAATCTTGTACCAAATCCACAGCTCCTTTTGTTCTTGGCAAAACTAAGGCCCGCTCGAGTACGATGTAAGACATAACTGCTCCCTGCGTTCTTTTCGTTTCACTTTGAAGATGTTGGCCTGATAGCAACTCCCACCCCAAGATGCAGACTGGAAATACAAGAAATAAGGCTACTTCATCCACACACCAAAACAAAAAAGGCAAAAGAAATTTCAAATTAAAACAGGAAAGGTAAAACTTTTTTTCATGGTTCTAAATAATGAGCATTTTGACACATTTTATGCTCATCTTTAATGCATTTTTTAAGAAACTATTCAAATGTTAAAAAGTTTTAACGATTATTATAGGCACAACAATAAATGAATACATTCCTAACAGGATGAAAATGTTCTGTCCTAGGGCAGCCTGGGAATGTAAGATTGTGTTTATTGTGCTTCATCCCAGCTGTGGGAGTCACTGCACTTGATAAATGGGATGCCAAGAGAGAGGAGATACTTAGGTATATTTTGAATTTGTTGTCTGAAAATATTACTCAAAGAAATTCTGTAAGATGAGAACAAAAATACCATTATATTAAATGTCTTCACTCAAACCACGTTTTGCGAAATCGCTATTTAAATTACATAGATTTGCATATTTTAATAATGATGATCAAAAAGTACAACACTGGGTTCACTTTACTCATTTTTCTTTCAAGTATTTTTGTATAGTTTCTTTTCTTTTCATCTTTTTTAGAGCTTTCAACTCTTAACTGTATAGCAGTATTCCTGGACCTTAGAGAATAAAGTTCTTTGCCATACACTTTATTTTCACTGTTACTTTGAGGAGTTTGAAAATTGCTTTGAGTTTAAATACAAAAATCTAAGCTTTGCCATTGGTATTTTGTTTTCCCTTGGGGGAAAATGCAGTTGGCTTGGCTCAGTTCTGACAAGATAGTGAAAGTCATTCTAATTTTTATTTAAGAAAAAGCAATTTTCATAAATGGTGTACCACTAATGGATCATGATCATCTATAAGCCCCACAGCAAATTACTCTTAATCCAGTTTGCTGTGTTTCCTTACCTGAGGGAAATAATACCCACCCTTCCTCCGGGCTGGCATACTGCACACAGAGACTTCTTCAATATATATTAATCCCATCATTTATCTTTGTCAACTGAGAACAAAAATAATTTGTAGAAGAGTAAACAGAACCACATAGAAAAAGGGAGCTTGGCATTATTAAACAGCGGAAAGCAGGTGCTCACAAAGCCAAGCTTATTTTTATTACAAAACTTGAGTAATTCTCCTTCTGCATCTGTGCATAGTAAATAAGAGCGAGGGAAAAATCTAATATTTTAGAGGAAACTGAAATCACTTCAGCAGAGGAATGAGGGCAGGCACTGGCATTGTGGCTGGCTTTTAAAAATCAATCTGAAAATAGGAGATTAATGGCTTCCAAAGGGCAGGAAGGAAAATGGAAGCGGTGAGAGTAAAGGAAATTTTCATTTGATTTGAAAAATGCAAAATAATAAAACAAACTTCTGATATTCATTTTTCAGGACCAGATCTGGGTCTTGGCTGCATCTTTTCTCTTACCTACAAACTTTCATGACTATTAGAACTGCCAGCACTAACACTTGTATTAATTAGTATTAAATTTAAAAGTACTAGTACTATTAAAGTTACTAAGATTACTAACAATTACTAATTACTTTCTGTTAGAGTCACCATGTGCCATACACCTTTGAATACATTTTGATTGACCCCACAATATTGTACAGGCAAGCAGGAGGAATCGAGAGGGTAAGTGAAGGTCAGAGAAGTTAAATGACCCCTTACATGGTTAAAAATGACACTCGGGCTTTATGAGTACATGGTATGTGTCAGATACTGAGCTACTAAGCCTTCCGAGGAGTTATACCACATATTCCCAATTTACAGATAAGGAAACAGAGGGTTGGAAAGGTTTAGACACATACCCAATATCTCAAAATAATTTAGCTGAGTCAGAATTCTAAAGTCAGGTCTCTCACAAACTTCTCACTATTCCAGCAGTTCACTGTGAAGTTGGTAGTGATCTTCAAACTAAAATTCTTTGGGTTGCAAAATCCTTGTCTTTCAACTACTCTGTGGTGTCTTATTTAGGAATTACAAAACCAAACAAACACTCCTGATTATTTTTTTTTAAAAAAAGGTCAACTCAGCTCGGTGCTATGGCCAAGCATATCTTGGGAAACTAATATCTTACTCTCCCCTACCCAGCATCACTTCCATCCTTTACCCTCATATCTCTTAGCTTTTGTTTAAATTGTGGTTTGTGCCCAAGTTGGCAGTGGTCTCTCCTAGCGATGAATCTAAGCTGATCTCTAAGAAGTTTCAACTAAGAGATGAAGAGTGTTATCAAGAAATGAAGATCTTGTACTTAGCAACCTTCTGGTCATTGAGAATGAAAAAATAGGTCAATAATGGCTTTTGGCAGAAATAGAATATCTTAGTTACAATGAAAATGAGCAGGGAGCACTACACAACCAGCTAAAAGTGGAACAAACGAAACTGAACTAGGAGAATAGAAAAATTTTTGTTTTTCAGTTATTCTCTACAGAGTTAGGTTGTATAATGGAGACTCAGGCACATTCCTATATTGGTAATATATTTATTCATTAATTTGTTTACTTAAAAACTGTTTATTGAGAATGAATAACTTCAAGAAACCAAGTGAGATAAAGCTAGATCTTCCTCTCAAGGGACTTAGAGTTTATTTTGTTTTATGTCTAATCAACACAAGCCATGCAACTCACCCATCAAATTAGGTGTGCACACACAACTGGTCTATATCTCTTGTCAATCAAGTTCAAGTGACAAATCAGTACGTCACGATGACTGTGCAGCATGCTTGCTAACATCGATGGTAAAGAGCAGGGGAAGGAGGCCTTCCTTGGGGTGTCAGGCTTTGTGAGCACTTGTTTGATACTCTAATTGAAAGAAATTAAGCAAATACTACAACCGATCTCTGTGGGAAAAGTTTTTTCATTTTTAATTTTCAAGATGAGAAATACAAATGATATAGCCCATCTGACCTTGAATATCTGCACTATCAGGTATCCTCCCTGAGCATATCCTGTTCATCCATCACATGTAATTCAGAATATCCCAGGAAGTCTCCAAATATGTGCTTTTAGCAGCATGCAATATTTGTAAAATGCAATCTTCATTCCTAAGAGAAGCCAGGGAAAGATGTAATCCCACATGAGTTTTACAATAGCTGATATGCCTTAATGGAAGTTCCCTCTGCTTGATGCCCTGGAGAGCTTTCTACTCAGGAGCAGGGCAGCACAGTCTGATTCAGAATGGAGTGGGATCTGGGCAATTGCAATGAGCATTATGATTGATATTAGGAAACTTTGTAATGGGAGTACAGGTATGGAAGTTGATTTTCTTATACTTCCTTTGAAGGAGTATCTTTGGGAAAATGTTCACATTCCTCTAGGGGCCTGAGTACTCCAGTTTGAAAATCACTGATGTAGAATTCATAGCCTCATTTTTCCAGGGTTTGAGCTTCAAAAAAACCAATGTTTCTTATTGCTATACTGGGGACTCAGGACAAGGAATACGGAAAGAGAGAAAAGAGAGGAGCAAAAGCTAAGATGGGAAAGACCAAAGACAAATTTTGATTGCTGTACCCATGCTTGCCCATTTGTGAATCTGATATTTGAAATAGTTATTTCTATGAATATTGTTGAGCTATGCAAAGGTATAATGATAACCAGCAGCACCACACCCCCTGGCACATACACTGCATTACGAAAGCTCAGGGCAAGGATGCTTGATGGCAGGTGAGCTGTCCCTGACATATGGTCACTGTCTGCAGATCAAATCACATCTTGCAATTCTGCTACCAGGGCTGGCTAAACACATAGCCAAGGGCCTTTCCCAAAGCATTCTGATTATAAATGTCCATTGAATGACTCACCATTTCTCATCTTTGGGGCTTTGTGATCACCTCCACATCTGAACTATAATATTATTACAGAATTATTACCTTAAAAGAGCTTCCAGTTTTTGAACTCTTACTCTGTGCCTGGTTCTATAATTCATGGGTCTTCAGAACAACACTTTGGGACAACTCTTGCTGTTTCCTTTACGCAGATGAGGAAACTGCTGCATAAAGATGTTAGTCAACTTATTCCAGATGACACAGTGAGTGGCTGTGAGCTCAAATCCAGATGTGTCTGATGGCATGTCTTGTGCAAAGTAGGCTGTAAGCCAATAAATATATTTGAACAATTTAATAATAAACTTTTAGAGACTCCACTCTTAGTTCTAATCCTCATTAGTCCTGACAATCAACTAGACAGGAATTGTGATTGTCGCTGTATGCTTGTTAGCAGATGCCACCCAGATCCTGTCAGAAATCCCATTTTTCATGCTTTCGTTTAATTTTTTAGTTCCAAAGAATTCTTACCACCCACTGGGCTCCGGGCTCTGTTCTGGTATCGGGGCGAGAGCAGGGAACAAAGCAGACACTGCCCTGCCCAGTGTTACGTATATTTTAATGGGGTGTTATTAATAGTATAATATCATTAAAAATGAAGCTTATTGGAGAAAGATACATGGCTTTGTGTGATTCTAACTGGAGTTCAAAATACCATAATATATCTGGATTTGACTTTAGAGTTTCATTATGCAACTAAACAGGGAAAGAAAGATTTTATTTTAGGGAAGGAGAACTCTATGGACTGAGATCGCTTTTGGACAAACGCCATATGTTGCTTGATGCTGTAACAGCCCAGACGTAGGAACTTTTGGTATTTTATCTTAGTGGAACACCTCTATTTTCTCAAGATGGAAATTTAAAACATTTAAAACATATTGCAGTGAGCACAGGTCTCCCCACCACCTATGCTATACTAACATCTGAATATACTTACTTGCTTTAGCACACATCCATCCCTCTATTTATCCATCATCCATCTTATTTTTTGGATGCATTCAAAGTAAGTTGTAGACACTTCACTCTCCACTCCTAATCCCTTCAGCAATCATATCATTAACCAGAGCTCATTTGTTTACAGTTTTCCCTTCTCTCCTCCTCTTTTGTTCTCCTCCTGCTCTCCCTCCTCCTTTTCCTCTGTCTCTTCATTCTTCTTTTTCTTCTTTGAGGTAAAATTCATGAGGAGTAAAAAGCACACATCCTCAGCAGACCACTTCATGAGCTGTGACAAAGGACACCCCGAGAACACATTTGCTTGTTTAGGCCCATCCCAATTGTGCGCCTAATAAAATCGTGCAAATCCAGCGAGAGAGCCCTCACCAGAAACCAACCCTGCCTGCGCATTGAGACTTCCAGCCATCAGAACTGTGAGAAATAAATGTCCGTTGTTTAAGTTACCAAGCCTGTGTTATTTTGTTACGGCAGCCTGAGTAGACTAATACCACCTGCCCCATCAATCTTTCCTTACTTTTTTACTTTATGACTCAAAATGAATTTCCAGGCTCGTTTTGATTTTCCCTTCCCCAACCTCTTCTCTAAAGATCTCTGATTCCTTTCAAAGGAGAATGGTATTTAGTAACTGAGATCTATAAGCTAGTGTACTTATCACTATTTGGGATTCCTTTCCTCGAGGCCCTTTCAGTGGACAGAGTTGGGACAAAGCTCCACCACTTTCAAAAGAAGACCTCTTCACATACCAAAATCCTCCTGATTTTAGCTTCTTGCAGTAAAGTATGAGGTGCTAATTCCTCAAACAGTGGGCTCCTCTAATTTCTCATTTTTCAGACCATAAAGTGTTCAAACTTTATTTTCAGTATGTGTGGAAATCGTCTCTCAACACAAACACTGTGCCCTCATCTACACACTTGATTTTGTCTGACACAATTACACAAATCCAGTTGGAGAGGCAGTAGGGAATTTATTTATTGATTTTTTAGTTGAACATCCCCTCTACATTTAAAACCCAAATATCACACACCGGCAGAGGGCATGGCCAAGTGCTGACAGATTTAAATTTTGTTGAAATAGGTGGAAAAACAGAGAAGAATGGTGTGAGAACAGGAGCACAGGAAACTCAGATCTTGGCATGGGGAAGAAAAAGAGTGCTCAAATGCTCCAGCTCTCCGCACTAGAGGACTTGACTTAGAGAGCAATGACTGGCAGTGTTTAGCTCCATCTGGAGGAAGAGCTTTAGCCTACAGAGAAGACCACCCAGGAACTCAAGCCAGGAACTACTGGGGTCACCCATCTTCAGTTGGAACACACCTGAAGTCCCCCAGTGCCTTCCAGCCGAGAGTAACAAGACCAATACTGGCAACATTTCCTAGGAATTGATAACCACGGAGGCAAAAGACTGTGACTTATCCTCTTTTGTTAAAAAGATAGGAAGGATATTTGGCAGAATGTGCCCCTCTCCTCAAAGTCATTTTTACAAAAGTACACAGGCACACACACATCTTTTCTTTCTGTAACACTTGATCATGGTCACTGCTGTCACCAATATCATGCAAAAACACACAAATTGATTCTATAATATCTGAATCAAAGAAAATCTTAACTAAAAACAAGAAACCACTATGAATATTTCCTCCATTTCACTGATACTTGTGATGGCCGGGAGCAGCGGCTCATGCCTGGAATCCCAGTACTTTGGGAGGCCGAGGCAGGAGGATAGCTTGAGCCCAGGAGTTCGAGACCAGTCTGAGAAACATGGTGATAACTCATCTCTACAAAAAAATACAAAATTCGCTGGATGTGGTGGTGCATGCCTGTAATCCCAGCTACTAGGGGGGCCCAGATGGGAAGATCACTTGAGCCTGGGAAGTGGAGGCTGCAGCAAGCCCTGATCATGCCACTGCACTACAGCCTGGGCAACAGAGCAAGACTCTGTCTCAAAAATAAAAACAAAAATGAAAAAAGATCCTTTTTTGTTGTTTGTTAACAGTATTCTAAAACCATTTGCTAGCTTAAATCAAGACAACTAGTACATTCCAGCCATTACTCCCCACCAGCTAAGATTATGCTTTAGAACTCCCAATCCCATGTCGTTTGCACACCTCTAATTCCTGAACATAGTCCAAGTTCACATCAACACTTTTTGTTGCTGTTGTTTTGTTTTGTTTTTTATTTATTTGTTTTGAGATGGAGTGTCGCTCCTGTCGCCCAGGCTGGAGTGCAGTGGCTCGATTTTGGCTCACTGCAACCTTTACCTCCCAGGTTCAAGCAATCTCCTGCCTCAGCCTTCCTAGTGGCTGGGATTATAGGATTATAGGCACACACCACCACACCTGGCTAATCTTTTTCAATTTTTAGTAGAGACAAGGTTTTGCCATGTTGACCAGGTTGGTCTCAAACTCCTGACCTCAGGTGATCCCCCTCCTCATCCTCCCAAAGTGCTGGGATGACAGGCATGAGCCACTATGCTTGGCCATCAACACGTTTTTATAAAACCCATTTGGTGATGGTATTGGGGCTGCACACAACAGAACACTCCTATGTGGTTTTGCTTTTTCCTGTCATTGATAGATCAGCTAAAGTTGGGTCTAACATTTAGCTGTAATATTTTTCTTGATTACATTGGATTCTGTTATTTGTTTTTCTTTGGAATCCACTGTACAGAAAATAATATGTAGCTTCTTTCATCTGAGTCAATCCCCCATGCCTCCCGTTTCTTCAGACTCTAGTAGGCAGAAATGCAATCAGGTTTTATGTTCAGCACAGGCCTCTGTTACATGGTCAAGGCCCATGATGGGGTCTGGGGAGTGGAAGGAATTTAGGTTAACTCTGGCACAGAATGGAGGAGACTTCATCTCTGAAACTCTGATCTCTTAAGGTTGATTCTCCTGATGGAAACTCAGGATGGAGCTTTGCAGAGGTCTCTCCCAGTCCTGGGGTTCCCATGCTTGCATATGGGCTTGGGGTGGGGGCATAAACTGAGCTCATATTTGGTTAGTGTTCTGCAGGGTAAATTAACCACTTTTCTCTGACCCCAACAAATGGTCAGGCCTGGTGGACATCTTTCCCCTCTGCTATTTCTGAAGTCTTCAAATGTCTCCCCCAGCAACGCCTCCAGGGCATGCCCATGTTGACTGGGATAAGCTGAGTCAGGCAGGGGTCACTCACCCCATTTGGAGAAAACAGAATCACTCTACCCAAAAGTTAGCAATGGGGATAGAGGGACTTCCCAGTGATTCTCAACTTCCACTGTATAATGCAATCATCTGAAAGCTTGGAAATATTGCAGATAGCTCCACCTTGAAATTCTACTTCAAATTGTCTGGTGTGGGCCTTTAGACTTTTTTGGAGAGATATTGTTTAAATGTTTTACTTTCAAATTATGAAATATTCCAAACGCTTAGAAATACACAGATAATACATATAGCACATATCCATGAGTCTAGCACCTAGATTTAGCAATGTGGTACTTTGTTTTAGGAAAGGGAACAAGGGAAGAAAGAAGAAAAAAAGGAAGGAAGAGAGGGAGGGAGGAAAAGAGAAAGAGGAAAGAGCAGACAGAAGAGTTAAAAACAGGAAAGGAAGGAACAAAGAAAAGGAAATGACATCTCTGTCTACCCTGGCTGGGCTTTGTGATCCGTGGTTTATACTCTTGATTTCATTGAATTCTCATACAAAATGGGAACAGGTTGCTTCTTGGATGGCTCAGCACCATTCCTATGGTCACACAGCTCTCAGGTGGCTGCAGGATTTGGAGCTCAGGTGTTCTGACCCTAGAGGCCCCTCAGCCTCCCTGCCATTCATGCCATGCCTTTCAGGGAGGAGGAGGAGCCCCAGGAACAGGCAGGCAGATGTCTGCACTCGTCTTGGTGACTGCCAGCTCAAACACTTCCTGTGGGCTCTAACTGTGGCCCCTGCCCCACCCAGGACCTGGAGCTACAGAAGGAAGCATGAATGGAGCTGGGAGCCATCTTGGCTGAGCTTTCAGTGACTGTAACTTCAAATTGTGGTCAACAGCTGCTTGGTGAGATGGGGCTTTAGACGGCATTTCCTAAGGAGTCTCCGTAGACCTGCTGTAAAGTAGACTGGGATCACCTCTCCACCGCTGGTACAATCGAGTGACCCCCACTGCTCTCCAGTGTCCTTAAACAAGACCACAGACAGGATTTTCATCTCTACCACTTTGGCTAGGAAATCAGCAAAGACCAAGGTTAGCCAGGAAGAAAAATAAATATAATAAAATGCTTGGCAAGGATCCACTGGAATCTGAAAACGAGTTACAATGAAGAACTGGGGGAAGGCTGCTTCCCCTAGGAAGCCACAGGGATTAAAAATGACCTGCCAGAGAATACCCATGTGAATGGACATTCCAGAACATTCTCCTTCACATGCATAATGTGTGGAGATGCAGGTGCAGGCAGCCACAGACAAGACCGTCCCTAGTTTGGTTCTGAAGGACTCACTGTGCTTGGCGGTGGGGGAAATGGCTCAGTATATTCATTCTCTCGCTCCCTGTCTGTCTCCCTTTCGGCCTCCCCCTCCTTTTCTTCTCTCTCCTGCCTTCTCCACTCACCCCAGAACACTAACCAAATATGAGCTTAGTTTATGCCCCCACCCCAAGCCCATATGCATTATCTTATTTCATTAAATGATAAGCTGTTGAAAATGTTCCAAATAAATGATATTCCCAATTTGAACTACATTCAATACAGCAGTTTAGAGCTCAAAACCATGACTTTGATTGAAAACAGCTAGTTGCAAAACGATGTGTATAGTAACATCCCATTTATGGTGTCAATACTACCAGAGAAACGGCTTCTGGGTGCTGATAACATTCGCATCCACAATTTGGGTGATGGTGTCACAAGTTTGTTCTTTGTGGAGGTGCACAGAGCTGTACACTGAGGACACGGCCCTTTTCAATATCTGCATTATACTTCAATAAAGTTACAACAAATTATAATGAATACATATGCAAAACTATGCTTGTAACATTTGTGGACATGCAGTGTGGTTAAAAGCACAAGATCTTGGGGAAACTGAGATCCAGAGAGGTAGAGCAACCTCAGCTGAAGTCTGTATGCTCAGGAAGTGGTACACACGAGATACCAATCCAGGCCTGGAATATTTCAAAGATACAGCTCTTTCTGAAACACTATGGTGCCTCTACTAAGGGATCATCTTGGATCAAACCAAGGAGCAGTGAATGTCCATGAGACAGTTGGTCTATTAACTCACACCAGCTCTGTTCAGGACTAATATCTACAAAACAAAATAGAGGTGCTGTTATTTAGATGTGAGCTCTACTGTCATCATCAATAAAATATAGCTTATAGTACTTCCTCCACATACTATGCAAAGTCATTGTACAAATCTGATGAGATAATGTTGAGACGAATGTGGTGAAACTGAGAATTATAGTTGGCATACATGATACAAATCCCTAATCACTGCCTGCATTTTGTTATCTGACTTTACTTCCTGAAGACACACAGATAGTTTCTCTTTCCCAGCTACTGGAACCTTCATCAGTAGAGGGTACCCTGTCTCCCTCTTTCCCTGCTTTCTACCATACAGGGGTTTAACACATTCTTAATCTTTAGACTATTATCTACTTTAATCCTCAGAACATCCTAGGAAGGGAGGCTAAAGACAGTAGGTGGGAGAATATCCATCTCTTCTTATAGATATGGGAGATATAGAAGCTGATCTTCCATATCTATAAGATAGATCTTATCTACAAAGATCGAACGATAAGATAGCTCTTACCAAGAATCGCCACCCTTAGCCAGACAGCCCTAGACGAGGACAGGGAGCATAAATCACGATACTTGGGACTTCCCACCTGCACCTCTTTCCTTTTTGTGCCACCTACAAGCAAAGTGACCTCAATGCTCTGTATCCATATGTTGATTCAACTCTTGCAGATTTTCTCAAGGTGTATATTTCCAACGACCAAGGACATTTTCTTACACACCATCATATTATTACGAAAATAAGAAAATTTAGCATGGATGGAATGCTATTATTTAGTCCCAGGTCCATTTTCAAATATCATGACTTGTCCAAACAATGTCCTTTTTCCTATTTACCCCAGTCCAGGATCCAATCCCACTTGGGTTAATGTCTCTTTAGACTTTTTTGTTTTGAAACATTTCCTCAGGTTCTCTTTGTGTTCCTTTACCTTGATGTTTTTGAGGAGTAGAGGCCAGTTATTTTCTAGGTTGTTATTCCTTGGACTTCTCCAGTGTCTTTCATTTTTGGCAGGAAAACCATAGAAGTGATGTTGGACCCTTCTCAGTGCATCTTTCTAGGATCTTCATGATGTCTGTTGATGGTGTTAACTTTGAGCTCAATTAGTTTTTGATTCATGTTGAACGAAATGACCTTGGGGAGCTCCCACATTTGGAAGGCTGATCCTAGACTACTTGAGGGCTTATTTTGCTTTGGGGGTTGGGAATGATGTTGGATAATGTCCTTTGGCCTGTAATATGTACCTTTAAAATATTTACCAGTAACTGAAAAATGAAAATGAAAATTATCAGGAAACTAGATCAACTTGGTATTTCTTAACAAATTATTCTAATAAAGGATTCAGATTGAAGGCCATGAATAAAATAGTTTTTGTTTTATATAAAGTGAATGAATATTTAGTTTAAGCAGCAACTGTTAATCTATGAGAATCTTCCCTGACTCAAGTTAGAATACAGAACATTTGCTAAAGGGAATTTCCATGTTTTTTGCCTTTTTCTAGTAAACTGAAATGTGTGGAAGGACCATTAGGTGGCGCACTGGTTCCAATGGTTTTATCAGCAAATTTCCCACTGGGAAGGAAATTTGCTTGCTACTGGAAAACGCTGGTTGCTCAAAAAGCCAACTCAATTAGCTTTTTGGAATCTAAAAAGAAAAATCGGTTTGAGGAAAACTTTCATTACATGTATTTTGAGCCGAGGTTGGATTTGGTTCATGAGAATGTTTCCCTTTTCCTCATTTTCTGGCTCCAAGTTTAGGAAACATATTTCCTAAAAAAGAGGAAAAAGAAAATCCGGACTAACTACTATCCTTTACACCTTTAAGTCTTAAAAATCCTTAACTCTTTTAGAGATGTTTTGCCTCTACCATTTCCTGGAGGAAAAGAAATATACAAAGAAAAAAAAAATCCTGACTTTTATTTCATGGTCGGCAACATGTGTCTGTGTTGTGTGTGTGTGTCTGTGTGTGTGTGTGGATATGAGTGTGTGTGCTACAGAAAATATGGGGAGGAAGGGAAGAACAAAGAACAGCTTTATAAAATCCCTTCCCATTCTGACTGAAGTTATTTATTTATTTATTTTTATTTTATTTTTATTTTTATTTTTTTTGAGACGGAGTCTGGCTGTGTCGCCCAGGCTGGAGTGTGGTGGCGCGATCTCAGCTCACTGCAAGCTCCGTCTCCCGGGTTCACGCCATTCTCCTGCCTCACCCTCCCAAGTAGCTGGGACTACAGACGCCCGTCACCACTCCCGGCTAATTTTTTGTATTTTTAGTAGAGACGGAGTTTCACTGTGTTAGCCAGGGTGGTCTCAATCTCCTGACGTCGCGATTCGCCCTCCTCGGCCTCCCAAAGTGCTGGGATTACAGGCATGAGCCACCGTGGCCCGGCCTCTCACTGAGGTTTTCTGTAATTTTAAAAATTTTAACCTCTAATAGTTTGAGTTGTAGGTAAGTGACATGGTTTGGCTGTGTCCCCACCCAACTAACCTTGAATTGTAATAATCTCCATGTTTCAAGGGTGGGGCCAGGTGGAGATAATTGAATCATAGGGGCGGTTTCCCTATTCTGTTCTCATGGTAATGAATAACGTTCACGAGATCCAACAATTTTGTAAAGGGGAGTTCTCCTGCACGAGCCCCTTGCCTGTCACTATGTAAGACATGACTTTGCTCCTCATTCACCTTCCACCATGATTGTGAAGCCTCCCCAGTCATGTAGAGCTGGGAGTCAATGAAATATCATTCCTTTATAAATTACCAGTCTTGGGTATGTCTTTATTAGCGGGTGAGAACAGACTAATACAGGGTAGGAGGATCTCTAAACAAACTTTAACACATTAAGAGGCAGACAACTTCTTTTTCACATCTGATATGGACTGCAGGAAACTCACCTGCTGCAACCTTTTTTTTCCCCTCTGTTTTTTGGCTTTTTGTAGACTGACATTTTAAAAATCAAGTATAAATCTATTCATGTGATTGCACTCTACTACAGAAGAGATTGACTTTTAAACGCCATTTAATGCTTGGTCAAAGTTTTAAAGTACTAGTTTTAAACTCCTAAAGTTCATCTCCAAATTTCTCCAAATTCAAGAATAGACCAAACTGAATGGTTGCTGAGTGTTGCTTGTACCCCTGGTTTTGGTTGATGGTGTCATATGAGTCACCTAAATAAATAAATGGGTCACAAAATTTCTGCAGTGTGTGTGTCACTGCACCTCTGGAATGGCATGGGGAAGAGACTGGAAGCAATGGAGTAGCCACCAAGTAACCCCTCTGCCAAGAACATGTGGCCAGGCAGTTCCACACAGATCCATGGATCAGTCAGCTCCACTTAATTTGCCTGTTCAGTCATTACAGGGCAATATCTGGGGCTGTGTCTATTTTGGAATTCTGCCCTGGCTGATAGCTTACACTTACCAGGGACACTGGGTGGTTCCCAAATTAGGAGGAAAAAAAGACTTCAGAAATCCTTTTAAAATTTTTCGTCAATCCTCACATAATTATAATTTGTGGGTATACTTCTTTAAATACAACAACAATTTTAATTTTTTTTAAATTTTATGAATAACAACAAAATCCTCTTACATTTGACAAATTATAGTACACATAATGTGCAAACCAAAGTATTGATTCAAACCTCAGGCACAAATGGACTTGCAGAGCCCACCAATAACTCTTTGCTTCTCCAGGAATATTGAGGACAGGGGAAAAATAATTTTCACTTGAGCTAAGTGAAGTCCACATGTATGATTTCAAGATATGCAAACCACAAAACTTATTGTCTGTGATGGGGTATAGACCTGTGCAAGCCTTTCTTTTGGCTTCCAAATTCCCTGTTCCACTGACACTGTGGTTCTAAAATTTGGGGACACATAAGAATGATCCAAGGAACCTGCTGAAAAAGCAAGCCCGGTAGAGTTGATTCAGGTCCAGGAAACTGCATTTTAACAAGCATTCGAAGAGATGTAGAGCATGCTTTAATAAGAACACTTTGCATGCAACAGCCACTTTTCATGATTGATCATACTTCACGTGCATGTCACTTTCAAGTTTACGATGTTTTCAAGTAGACCACAGGTTTTCAGACTGTGCCTGCTTTGTGCCTTAATGTTTCCAGCAACCCCTGAGAAGACCTGCCCTCAAATCTTCAAGCACTATTGGATAAGAGTAAATGCCTTCGTGAGTTTCACATGGAATTCACCTTCTGTATCCACTGGCTCTGCAGGGTAGACTATAGGACTTGAGCATCCTCAGACTTTAGTATCCATGGGGGTCTTGGAACCAGCTCCACAGGACAGACACCAAGGGACCCTTGTATAACCTGTATAACAGTCAGCCACCCTGAGGTCCAGTTCTGGCAAAGAATAGCAAGCAAAGAAACACAATTCAATGAGAAGGCATTTAAAATCTTTACTTCATTTTCTCAAACAATGCCCTAAGGGAGTTTTATATATAAATATACATATTATTTAAAACCTATTTTTAGTTCTTCTCACAATTGGCAGCAGTTGCACCAGAGAGTGCTTTCTTGTCTGAATAATAAAAAAGTTTCTGTCTTGAATACAGAGTAGATTCTCATATTTTTCTCTGCTTCATTTACTTTCTTGATATATCTTTTCATTTTTACTAGCAATTTTACTTTTCCCATTAAAATACTTAGTTCCATTGGCCAGCTGTGGTGGCTCACACCTGTAACCCCAGCAGTTTGGGAGGCCAAGGCAGAAGGACCACTTGAGCCCAGAAGTTAGAGACCAGCCTGGACAACATAGCAAAATCCCGTCTCTACAAACAAAACAAAAATTAGTTGGATGTGGTGGCATGCACCTGTAGTCCCAGCTACTTGGGAGGCTTAGGAAAGAAGATCACTTGAGCCCTGGAGGTCAAGGCAGCAGTAAGCTGTGATCAGGCCACTGTACTCCAGTCTGGGTGACAGAGCAAGACCCTGTCTCAAAAAACAAACAAACAAAACAAAAGAAAACTTTAGTCCCATAGGCTTCTGCAATTTCCTCTTCTCTATTGTACTCTTAACTATATTCATCACCTTGATTCTTTTACACAACAAATTCCAAGAGGCCCCGGGAGGATACAGACTCCGTAGCAGATGAGGGAAGGGATGGAGCTATGAGTAACCATAGGGGAATCCACCATTCACAAATGTACACACTGAGCTTCCGTAGAGGTGGCCTTTGGGCAAAAGCCTCAATAACTTAAACCAAAGCTCATATTTGAGGACACTGACAGATATTATCTAATTTAATTTTTATCAAACTTTCAAAAATTGGGTATTATTAATCTCATTTTCCAAATGAAGAGACTACATTTTACATAGATTAAATAAATTCTACTGCCAGAAAATAAAAATCCAACATTCTCTCCACCACAGACACAATATCATTTAAACATTAAAAACTTCATGGTATTGTATAATGTATTGAAAAAATATATTTTGTATGATGTATCCTATGAAAATATTTTCAACAAAATTCATAATAAATATTGAATTGAGTTTTATTTAAGGCAATCTTATTGTATATTAATGGTTTGTTAAACAAATAGCTTCTATTTAACAAGATAATATTATTTCCAGAATGTACTGTTGTCTCACATTCCTTGACATTGGCTCCCTTTCGAATGCTGGCTTTGTCTTCATATGTTTCTCCATTTCTGTCCAAAGGTGACACTGACACTATGGAGGCTCCAGGTTTGTACAAGCAAGGCTTAAGCTTGCTGGCCATTCACCCACAGGCATTTGGCCCACTGTTCCCTTTTTCTTCAATGCCTGAAAACAAACAAACAAACAAGCAAAAACCCTCCACTAGAATCTTCACTTTACAGATCAGGAATAAATGCTAATGCTCTCTAGGAACCTAAAGAGTCAATGTAATTCCATTCATTACCACAGAACTTAAAAAGCATGAAGATCTACTTTAAAAATATCTATACACACATGCAGGAAAAATGACCAAATCAGAAAATAAGACAAATTACCTAAAGCTAAAGTAACTAAGATAATGTTGTATTAATGTAAGGATAGGCTCCCCATAAAAAATCCCAGAACTGAATAGCGGTTCTAGAAACACACCCATGCATATATAAGCAGCCCTGACTTGAGGCAGAGCTTGTACTGCATATTAGTGGAGAGAAAGCACTTCAGCCAATGATAGAAAGAGTCAGGCCTCTGAACCCAAGCCAAGCCAGTGCATCCCGTGTGACTTGCACTTATACACCCAGATGGCCTGAAGTAACTGAAGAATCACAAAAGAATTGCAAATGCCCTGCCTCGCCTTAACCGATGACATTCCACCGTAAAAGAAGTGAAAATGGCCGGTTCTTGCCTTAAGTGATGATATTATCTTGTGAAATTCCTTTTCCTGGCTCATCCTGGCTCAAAAAGCTCCCCCACTGAGCACCTTGTAACCCCCACTCCTGCCTGCCAGAGAACACCCCCCCTTTGACTGTAGTTTTCCTTTACCTACCCAAATCCTATAAAACGACCCCACCCTTATCTCCCTTTGCTGACTCTCTTTTCAGACTCAGCCTGCCTGCACCCAGGTGAAATAAACAGCCATGTTGCTCACACAAAGTCTGTTTGGTGGTCTCTTCACACAGACGCGCATGACAGAAAGGTGATTGGGCATCCACCATAGTCTATTCCTGCTGCTATAACAAAATGCTTTAGGCTGGGTAATTTATAAACAAAAAAAATGTATTTCTCACAGTTCTGAAGGCTGGGAAGTCAAGGTGTGAGCAGATTCAATGTCCAGTGAGGGTTGCTCTCTGCATCACAGATGGCATCTTTTTGCTACACATCCTCAAATGGCATGAGGGGGAAGGGACAGGGGCCAGTTATTTCTCTCCAGCCATCTTATCACATTGCTAGTCCCATTAGAGGGCTCTCCCCATCACTCAATTATTTCCCAAAGACCCCAGCTCTTATTACCATTGCATTGGTGATTAAGTGTCAATATATAAATTTGGGGAGACATATTCAGATCATAGTATCATCTATATAGAAAAAACATGAAGTTAACACTGCACTTCACACCATAACAACAACAAAAGGTGATACACACTTTTATATGAAAATGCAAAACCAGTACTTTCAGCAGGTAATATGAGACCATTATAACGTTGCAATAGGTAGGAACTTTTAAACAATTCATAAGAAGCACAAACTGTAAGAAAAGAGATAAATCAATTTAATTAGATTTTAATTAAGAACTAACGTGAAAAAAATCAAAATAAAAACACAGAATCGACAGACTGGGAAGAGATCCTTGTAGTGCATGTAACTGACAAAGGGTTAGTATATTGGATATTTAAATTATGCCAAGAATGTCAACAAAGACAAAAAAAAAAAAGAAAAAATCCCAACAGATGAGTAAAAAGAACATTTGAAGAGGAACTTTACTGAAGAGAACATTTGGATGGCTAATAAGCATGTGAAAGAAGTTCAACCTGATTAGGAATAGGGGAACTGAAAATCATAAAACCAAATGAAATACTATTTCACACTCGTGCAGCTAAAACAGGTTGAAAACTTTGGTTAGTATAGAAGGTTAGCAAGGGTGTGCATAAATGAGAGCAATTATATAGTTCTGGGAACCTGTCAACTACTACAGCTTCCATGCAGACAACTGGATTTTATCCAGGAACGCTGGCAATACAAACGAGGCCAACAATTCAGGGCCCAGCAATTCTACTCTCTGCATAGATTCCATGGAGAAATGCATGCTCTTACACTTGAGCGAAAGCACTCATGGCAGCTTTGATTTTGATGCTGAGTGTGCACACGTGCGCGCACACACCCAAACCAGAAGCAACCAAAATGCCCACGAAAAGAAAATGGCAAAGTAAACTGTGGCGTATCTGGCAAGAGCAAAATTTTTCATTTGTGTCATTGGATAAACAACAGCCTCATGGAAATTGTGAATAGATTTCAGGAAAATAATATTGTGAAAAAAGCAAGTGACTGCAAAGACGATGTAAACTCGGTAACATACAAAACTGATGCTATATTTTAGGAACACTTTCATATGCAGTAAAGCTATTGAGAAAACTTTCGAATGTGACGAGAAACGAGAGGCATGAGGTGTCCACAGGATCCCTCCAAACTGCTGCTGCTGTTCCTTTTCTTCATCTGGTTGATGGGTCAGTGGTGCTTGCTGTATTATTGCCATTATGCCTTTTATCTATTTTACTTGTTTTTCTTACACATATTTTATAAACTTATTTTACATTTACTTAATGAAAACAGGGTATAAATAAAACAGAAATTTAAAATATTTTTAAATGCCCTTTCAACGTATAACTTACTCTGCCTTTCTGTGTCCACCACCCAAGGTTTGCTCCCATGTCCATAGACAAGTGTCCTGGAATCCAGTTCCCCAGTGATTTCTTTGATGCTAGTCTCTGCCCTTCCTGGTGCATCATCCATATCAGTCCAGGTAAACTGATCTCAAACACCGGTGTTCTTACTTTAGAATCTACAGTGGATGCCCAGTGATAAGGACCTCCACTCCCATTTCTCCCACTGTGTGGTCTCTGCTCCCCCCCGTCCCAGCTCAAGGTACAATGCACCTTTGAAGATGTGGGTCCTGAGTGAGGCACAGGGCATTCCATTCCTGCTGAGGCATGCGTTGTTTACCTATCTCCCCTTAACCCCAGCTTTGCTGGAGGGCACTTCCATGGGCAAGCACTGGCAGACTCCTTAAGGCACAAAAAAATCCAGCTCTGAACGGGCAAGGCACGGCTTGGTGGGCAAGGAAGAGGATGTTGATAGAAATACCTCGAGCATGTGTGAGCCTATAGTGGACAAAGCATGTTATTGAGGGGACAGGAGCACAGGGACTAGAACCCAAAGTGGAGACAAAGGGGCCAGATTTGCAAGAAGGAGGCTGGAAAGCTAGGAAGGGCTGTGTTTCCCAAATAGGGATTCTTGTGCCAAGAAGCAGCAAATAGTCTTTTAAGAACATGGAATGGACCACAGATAAGCCCAAGAAATCAGAATTTAATTCCCTAGCAGAGCTCTGGAAATGGCATGAGGCGTCCCCAGAAGTCAGGCCACTTACTAATGCGTTGAGGGCCTCTGCATGAGGAGGCAGCCAGTGCTGGACCATGTCCCCAGAGGGGATGGGACTTAGGCCCAGTTGTAATGCCATGTGTTCGCTTTACTGTTTTCTCTTATTCAAGAGCTCATCTCCCGTGCAGCCTTTCCCGTCCAGCCCCCCAGCCATTCCCTAGGAAGGGACATGGCATTTGAATGCTGGTTCCAAACACAGAAAGTTTTTTCAAAAGGCATTTTAAAATTCCATGCTTATACCAGTTCTAGAGATTCTGCAATTAAATGAGAATTGACTGAACTACTTCAATTAATTGAAAAAGGATAACTAGCTAAGAAATATAATTAATTCCCTAGCCCTTCTGAAATGCTGTTTGCTGTCATCCACCTGTTACCAGAATGCCCTGAATAAGATATCCTTCCATCAGTTTAATAGTAGCCCACAAATCAAACATTTGCAGTTTGCTGAGGCAGAATCTTTACGTTTCTCTGTGGGTGTTTCTTTCTGTGTGTGGGGTAAAGACATGGGTAGAACCTGACATTCCTTGTTTATGTTCTTGCCTTGTTTTTATATCTTTCCTGCTCTCAGTCCGGTGAGACAGGCCGACCTCTTTAAAGCAAGCCCCATTACACACGGTCTATTTTAAAGGGCCATCTCATAAAATAATGTGTGACAGGATCAGACACCTGCCTTTAGAAGCACTTCCTCCCTGTCATGTATGACATGATTTAGCATTGGTGCACAGGACTGTCCTGACAGCTTGAGCACCTTATGAGACCCACATGCAGGTGCAAAACAGATCTTCCCGGGCCTGTGCGCTGATCTTTAAGCAGAGTACAATGAAGTGTCAACCAACTGTGGCCATTCTCAGTGAAGAAATCACTGGGGAGGAGGAAGGATGATCCAGTGTGGCCAAATTTTCAGGGCTGAGTGCAAAGTTTCCTCATTTATACAACAATGAATAAATATCTGTCTGGCAAAAGCAGGTGACTATATACACAGGTGTCTACTTGGCTATTTCTTATTTTATTTATGCACATGAAGTGGTGCTCTGTAGACACACAGATGTGCCTTTGGGCCCACTGGCCATGCTGACTGTGAAAAATGCAGGCCCCAAATCTTGATGGAAAAGAAGAAAGGGGAAGGTGGTCTCTTAGGATCCCAGTGGATTGCGGCCACAGGCCATTGATGAGCTCCTGAGAGGTCCAGATGCCTAGGCCTTGATCACATGGACCTGAGTGATTTTTCTGAAACTAGCCCCCGTGGAAAAGCTCAGAATTACAGCAGAACTATGGTGCACAATTTGCATTGTGTCCTCCCTTTAAATTTATTTGCCTGCTAGGACTGATGAGCTGAAATTTAGACCCAGAAGTTACAGACAGTATGGACTTGAGATTAGACTTACCCAGCTTCCATCCTGCTCCCCAGGCTGCTAACAGCACATCCTTGGGAAAACTATGTAACATATCTGAACCTTAGTTTCTGAATCTTTGAAATGAGTGTTACCCCAGCCAACCAATTGAATGTGCTAATTAAATGAGATGATATCTGCAAACACTTAGCAAGACCCTATCACATCATAATTAGTAATTATCTGACAAAAAGCAATGCTAGTAGATTACATTCTTACTGAATGACGGTCTGACATTGTAGGAACTGACCAAGTGTTCTGTGTGGAGGTTTTCCAACCTCATCCAGAATTTGAGGGCATCTCTTTGCATGACATTGAAAAGATCTGATTCTACCTTACACAATTTGGTAACAGAGGGGGAAAATAATGACTCCTGCCTGTCTGAAGGCAAGCCTTTTTTATAGTGCCCCATCCAAGTGCTCATAGAGTCACGAAACGTAATAGGGGGGAGACCTTGTGAGGCTACCTAGACTAGATACCCTAAACTTGAGTAGTAGTCACTGCCACGGGGAGCCCAGTTTTTTGATGGTGTACATGGGCCTAGAGAGTTTTAAGATAGCCAAATACCTGACTTACATGTGACCTCCTAGCAAAAAGTTGATGCAATTGAGACCATATCTGCTGGTGATATAGCATGCTGGGGTTCCATGCCTACCTTCCCTTTTGCAGTTTCCCTCTTCCACTTCATTCATTCACTCATTCAGTATTTACTGAGGAGCAGCATCTACGCACCAAACACAATTCCCAATGCTCAGGATACAACAGTGGAACAAGTAGATAAAAATTTCTATGTACATGAGCGGACAGACGATAAACAATGGAATCAACTGGATTTTCAGTATCAGCACATGCTAACGAGAAAAATAAGAAAAAGAGATTGGAAGAGTGAGGGTGGGAGCAGTTACAAATTTAGATAAAACATTCAGGAAAAATCTCACAGGGAAGGGGTCTTGGTAAAGGCTCAAATGATGCAGGTTTCAGGAGTATGAACATCCCAGGAAGAGGGATAAGACTGTGTGTTCTGGGAAGAGCGATAGCCACCTAGAGGAGGTGAAGGACTTGCAGGGAAGCAGCACCCACTCTCATAGAGCTTCTTCTTTTTTTTTTAATGGTAAGATCTTGTCCAATGGCACAAATTCGGTACTCTACCTTTGATGGCCCTTTCCAGAAGGACTGGAATCAGGAGAGTGTCTGGCAACATCAATACTTCTTTGGGTCTGTGCTCATCGGCCTCTTTTGTCACCTTCTCCCAACACAAACCCAGGACACAAGTGGCCATGGACATCAGTTGGAAGTCACAGGTGCCCTTGTAGCTGCTCACTCTCAAGAGTGTCCAATTCCTGAGGATGTGGAGAAAGGAATCGGGCCCACAAGATTCATTTGACAATGGGATGCTTCCTGCCTGGGGACATGGACTAGGAAGAGAAGGTCCTTGTGGAGGTGAGGTGGCCTGCAAGTTCTGAGTGGGCAGGGGACTGCAATGCATGTTAGACAAACAGGGGTCCTTAAGCACATGAGGAAGGCAGAGGATGGCCACAGGCAGCAGCCCACTGGTGGGAAACCACAGTGGAAAGTTGATGAACAACTTGCAGGAAAGGGAATCCCTCAAATTCCATTTGCTTCTGAGCAAACACTGACCAGGGGAGCAGACACCTCACAGGCCTGTTACAGGCAAGACTCTGGAATACATTACTCATTCTGCTTCATGTTTAAAAGGAATCCATGATCACAAAAAGCTAGCATGAGTTCACTGAGAAATAGCAATTTCACACTAAACCCTATTTCTTTTTCTCAAGAAATACTGCATTAAACCATGTAGTAGGTATTATGTTATAGGGAAATTTTTGGCTAAAGATCAGAAAAGACCTTGCTCTTCTTGCCATAAATAAGTCAATAGGCTCATTTATGAGGCACTGAGTGAAAAAAAAATCACAATTCTAATAAGAAAAGATAACAAAGACCTTTTTAGTAAAACCTAAAGACAGCGTTAAGAATTACTCAGCCCTCTGGTAGAGAGATTTTCTGTTTGAATAGTTTCAAAGGTATAAGCAGAACTAGGGATCCACCTCACCCTCTACTGTTACCTCTTTCTATATTAATAGTAGCACACAAAAAAAGTTTGTGTAAAACAGTGGCTCTCAAAGTGTGGCCCCCAGATAAGGAGCAGCAGCCTCACTTGGGGGCTTGTTAAAAACGCAGATTCTCAGGCACCACCCAGGCGTCCTGAATCAGAAACTCTGAAACTGGAGCCTCAAAGACTGTGTGCTCATAAGCTCTCCCAGGGATTCTGAGTTCAGCTCGTCCAGCTAGAGAACTCTGCTACAGTAAAGCTCCAGGGACACCATGTGATGCCTGTATAACTTACCATGGGCGGTGGCATGCCCGGTTCTGCCATACTCTGCCTTTGAACAATAGTTCAATAATTCTCCTTCATCCACCGGTGCAAAAGGCATTTCCCCTACCTAATGGCCAGGAGGCTCTGGACTGCAGTGGCTTGCTAGACTAGTGTTAGTTATTTGACAGGGTGTGTCACAATGTCTGTTACAAAATGAAGGGAAATTAGGAAAAAATTCAATCACAATTGTTTGGGTCAGCAGCTAGTTGAAAGATGGAACCTCTAATATTCTATTGATGGAGTAGTGTCAATCTAAAAAAGGACTCCAACAGTGGCTCATGGTTCTGAACTCTCTCCTTTTGATTTACATGTATTAGTAGTAACCTAAATAAAAATTCCAATGGTGCATCTCTCAGATTATCTAATGAGGCAATAGGTTATTGATGACACTGTCTAACAAATTTAGTGTCAAATAATGATAAACTGCTTCAAACAAATGGCAAGAATAAATGATGTATTTTTTTAACATTTGGGACTCAAACACCAATAACACTGAATAAAAGTGGTAAACCAAGAAGTATCCTAGAAGCTAAATTTCTGCAGAACTCCTGATGGTGCTGATTTACATAAGATCTTTAGGAGGAATCATAATATGTGGCAACCGCAATTTTGACTTCAATATTTGGTTACCGTAAGAGAATAATTGAATCTTGAACGAAGAAGTTTGTTGGTCTGCTCCACTCTGTCCTGACAAATCACACTTGAAGAATTACACTCAGTGCTGGGTGCTGTATTTTAAGTGGTATAGAAATCAATGGGATCTCATTCAGAGGCAGCGGGCCAAGGAATGGAAGATGCTCAAAGCCACGTCTTTGGAAGTAGTTGGCCTGGAGAAGAAAAGATTCAGGGCACCTGCCAATCATCTTGAAGTTATTGAAATGCACCACTATAGGACCAGATTTGTTTGGTGCATCCACCACAGGTAGAACCTGAACAAGGAAAACTGTGAAGACATAGGCTTCCATTCAACACATACAAGATTTTTCCTAGAAACATAAAGGTTTCCTCAGGTTGTAGGGAACTCTGTTGTTCAAGTGTTGAAAATTTGGAAGAGCATTTGAGTGATGAGATTGTGGAGATTCAAGCAGGGTGAAAATAAGCTATCCTTAATGTCTATTTAATGCTCCACAAATGTCTACATGTCAACAAGTGTCCTGGTAGCATGATGGAGAGGACATCAGAAAAATATCTAAACCTTGCCAAATGCTTACTGTGCCAGGTAGCTCTAGGACTTTATATAATCACTCATTAATTATCACGATGATCCTATGAGGGATGTACTATTATTGTCTTTACAGATGAGGAAAGCAAAGCACAAAGACTATGAATATTTTACCTAACACTATACAGCTAGCACATGGTTGAACTGGAATTCAACCCAGGCAATCTGGCCCTGAGACCACACCACGCTATCCTGCTCTCCATTACAGGGATGAGCTCTGGCTGGTTCTCAAATGTACACAGGTCGAACAGGCCAAGTCCTGTCATGGGTAAGATATGCGCTATACATATACAGATATATAAACATATAGGTATATGTAAGTATGAGACACTTCCTTAAGCATGATGCACAATCCTTGCCCTAAACAAAAAAGTCTTGGTGGAAGTCATTATTAAGTCTGGAAATGCATGCTAAACAGAGGGCAGGCACCTGCTACTTTTGTCTCCTTAAGGGTTTTGCCTCTGCTTTTCCCCCTCCTGGAACACTTTCGCTTGTGCTGCTCCAGAGACAGGCTCCTCACTACGGAGGACTTTCCTGGCCATCTGTTCCTCAGTGATGTTATCCTGATCTATTATTTAATGCTTCTTATCATCATCTTGTATCATCTTATTTATTTACTTTTTATTTTCTACCTCTCCATTTAGACTATATCTGAATGTACGAAATCTAGACATTATTTCAATTAGTAACTGATTGAAAGACTGTAACCAAAGGGTACTGATTATCAGATGTGACTACACTGTTACTCAGTACCCTTTGTTTAGATTCTTTCAACCAGTTACTACATATTTAACCGGTGTTTATGTAAACATAAACATATTTAGTTGAGTATATGAATAAATCAATGAATCAATGAATGAGTGAGCTCTGAAAGTTCCATATAATTAAAGATATCTCTGTCACTACTGTCCAAAAAAAAAAAAAGAGTAGAAAGAAAAGAGAAAATAAGTGTTGGCAAGGATGTGGAGAAACTAGAACTCCTGTGTGCTGTTGGTAAGAAAGTAAAATGGTGCAGTTATAATGGAAAGCAGTACGATGGTTCCTCAAAATTTTATAAATAGAATTACTATATAATTCAGCAATTCAACTTCTGGGCTTATACCCAAAAGAATTGAAAGCAGTGACTCTTGAGATATTTATACACTATGTTTAAAGTAGCGTAATTCATAATGGCCAAGGAGTGGAAGCAACCCAAGTGTCCATGGACAGATGAGCGAACACTCAATATATGGTATATACATACAGTAGAATCTTTTCAGCCTTGAAAAGGAAGGAAATTCTGACACACGTTACAATATGGATCAATCTTGCACACTTTATGCTAAGCTAAATAAGTTAGACACAAAAGGACAAATTCCGCATTATTACACTCCTATGAGGTACTTAAAGTAGTCAGATTCATTGAGACAGAAAGTAGAGTGGTCGTTTCCAAGGCCTGAGGGAAGGGAAGAATGGGGAGTTGTTTAATGGGTTCAAACTTTCAATTTTGCAAGATAAAGAGTTCTGGAGATGAATAGTGGTGATGTTTGCACAAGAATGTGAATTTACGTAATACCACTGAACAGTAAACCTAAAAATGGCTAAGATGGTAAATTTTGCCACCTTAAAACAATGTATATTGTACCACAATTAAAAAGTAATAATACGAGTTGAGCATCCCAAATCTGAAATCCAAACTGGTCCACAATCCAAAACTTTTTGAGCACCTACGTGACTCTCGAAGGAAATGTTCACTGGAGCATTTCAAGTTTCATATTTTTAGATTTGGGATGCTCTGTAGATAGGTATTAATGCAAATATTCCAAAATCTGAAAAAAATTGAAATCTAAAATACTGCATGTCCCAAGCACTTCAAATAAGGGATACTCAAGCTGTAATAACTTAAAAGGATATCTTCCTCATGAGCCAGTGAAGGCTTTACGTTTTTAATTTGGGTGAAATCACTACTTTTTTCTTTGACCGGGCACCACGAGTAAATGTCTTGGGAGATAGACCCATCTGTTATGCAATTAGTGTCTCACATTTGCCTCCTTCAAAATTCTGCCGAACTTTGGCCTTACCAACTCCAGTTCTTGGCAACTTTCTTTCCTTGTCAACTTTCTTGCCACAAGAGTGATGATGAAGACTCCAGGAAAGATGTTGCCTACCATGCTTTCTTACTTGAAAGACACAATTTTTCCAGAATGAATTTAGATCTACAAACTTGTCAGCATGGAAATCTTACCTTTCTTCTGCTGCATACCTTTTTGGCCAGCTAATAGGCATTAATTTTGAGGTCACATAACATCTGCTGCTTATGCATATAGTGATTCATTTTCTTTTGTCTGAGTAATTGATAAAGAATCTCATGTTGCGATTAGTTTCTTCTTAATTTGTTCAGGGAGAGTGAATGCTGTTTGAGTCCCATAAGATAGATCCATCAGCATAAACGCAGGGCTAACATTGCTCACATGGCCTGGGTGGGGTGGCGCTGTCAGAACCTGCTCCCTGCTGTGTGGTCAGCATGCACACATCACAGACTGAACAGCAAATGCCCTGGTGGGTTTTGGCCTTGGACCCCTACTGTGAATGTATGTACTTTTGCCCACATATGTTGTCTCCTGGTGTCCTGTACCTGGGACACTCCCTGCCAAACAGCTAGAAGTGGATTCCTCCAGGTGTGGTGGCTCATGCCTGTAATTCCAGCACTTTGGGAGGCCAAGGTGGGCGGATCACGAGGTCAGGAGATCGAGACCATCCTGGCTAACATGGTAAAACCCTGTCTCTACTAAAAATACAAAAAAATTAGCTGGGCATGGTGGTGGGCGCCTGTAATCCCAGCTACTTGGGAGGCTGAGGCAGGAGAATGGCATGAAGCCAGAAGGCGGAGCTTGCAGTGAGCCGAGATCATGCCACTGCTGCACTCAAGCCTGGGCAACAGAGCAAGATTCCTTCTCAAAAGAAAAAAATAAAATAAAAGTGGATTCTCCCATCCTTTCTTTCCAGATCTTTCCTGGCTTGACCTTCCTTCCATCTGTTCATCCTGCCTTGGTGGGGTGCTCTTCCTGACTTCATTCCTGGCCCCAGCCCCACATGTCGTATGTAGGTATCATGTTGTGTGTGTGTTTTTTCCTGTCATAGCTTCCCTTTAGTTATTTGGCATGGATGTGTCCCCAAGGCTGCATAGCAGGGACATCTGGCACACAGCTGCTGGGCAGGAGTCCACCTTGCCTGTTCTCTCCTGAGGGCCCATCAGCTCCCATCTTTACCATCTGTGTCACTCTGCCCCCTTCTATCTAGGACACACTCTTGCCTGAGTCATAGAAGGCTTAGAAGTTTAGGAAGAGGTTGGACTCTGACAACAGCTTCTATCCCTTTCCACCTTCTGCTTCGACCTTCCTCTTGGATGCTTAGGACTGGGCCACAGCTCTGGCCGATGTCACCATGCATGCCCTGCTCTGCAAACACCCAGGAGCACCCTCCGTTCTGGATGAACACGTTACTGAAAACTCCACAAAAAAGTAGCAAATTAACTTGCAATTCGTTGTTCCTAAGGCAAAAAATGCTTCAGAGGGCTTCTCACATTCTGTGTCCATTCTGCACATTTCTAGAAGAAAGTTTGACTTAAGGCCCAGTAGCTACCACAGTTCTCAGTCCTCTTTCTCACTTGCTAATTCCCCTTTGCACCCATCTCCCCTAGAGCCGTTCAGCCACTACTTCACAGGGGCACCCATCTATTTTCCAAAACAATTGGAAAAAATGTCCTTCCAGCTCCGCCTCTGCTAGCTGAAGAGATTACACTGTGTAAATGTGTTAGGTTGCTTATTTCTCATTGGCTGTTCTTCCCTAGAAACAACCCATCTCAAGTGGAAGTCTGTTTCATTGTTGAACAGAACAAGCAGAATGGAGAAAGTCCTCCCTCTATGATCCTCCCTCTTTCCCTGGCCAGCAGGGAAACCTGCTGGAGAATCTGATCAGCACAATTAAGTGACTGAAACCATCCAGCTGGTTGTCTGTCTTTGGGCATAGCCACCGAAACCATCGCCTTGACCTTGCAGAAGACATGCATATTTTCTCAAACTAGCTCTCTTTGCCTTGTGTTGATTAAATTTCAGAAGAGTCATAATTACTTGGATATAAATGTGTTCAACTGTGGAAATCCTGTCCTTAGAACAATCTGGCGTAAACTCCTGTAGTCAATCAAGGGCTTCAAAGAAAGCACTGGGGGCATCTAAAGTGACAACAGTTGCCTGACAAATTGCCATTTCAAATCCCTTTGAACTAGAAGAGTGAACTTAATAGCTTTCAGCTATTGATTGTTATTCTTTAAATGGGGCTTTTCTTCTTGTCTTTTGGTTTGTCTGCTAAGCCCTGCTTCTGCAGCCTTGGAGACTGTTATTGCTTCCACTTTAGGTTAAAACTGAGATATTTCATACTGTTTAGTGGCTACCTGAATTTTGTCTTTTACTGGCCAAGTCAGTCATGGCACTGGAAGGATGGCAAGAATGCCATCACTACCAATGGGGACTGCTGGCGGCAAGCTACACTAGAGCCAAATAGGCTCCTATTTTGTTTTTTTGTTTTTTTGTTTTTTTTGAGACGGAGTCTCGCTCTGACGCCCAGGCTGGAGTGCAGTGGCCAGATCTGAGCTCACTGCAAGCTCTGCCTCCCAGGTTTACACCATTCTCCTGCCTCAGCCTCCTGAGTAGCTTGGACTACAGGCACCCACCACCTCGCCCGGCTCGCCCGGCTAGTTTTTGTTTTTGTTTTTGTTTTTTTTTGTATTTTTTAGTAGAGATGGGGTTTCACCTTGTTAGCCAGGATGGTCTCGATCTCCTGACCTCATGATCTGCCCATCTCGGCCTCCCAAAGTGCTGGGATTACAGGCTTGAGCCACCACGCCCGGCAAATACGCTCCTGTTGAAGAGGCAATCTTAAATGAGCATTCGATATAGAGACCTGGCTTATGTCACCAGGATCTCACTTCAGGGCTGGGGAACCAAGATGGATGGAGAACTGTTCAGTGCCAGACACTTTAGATATAAAGAATTCCCTTTAATCCCTAAAATCACACTTTCAAGAAGCACTCTCCAATAGGATAGCCACTAGTCACCTGTGGCCATTTAAATTTAGGTTAATTGAAATTCAATAAGAATTTCCTTTTTATTGAAAGAAGGAGCTTTCATTGAAGGAGCTTTCAATGAAAAACTTTCAATGAAAGCTTTCCTTTCATTGAAGGAACTCTGGTAGCTCCTTCCCTTCTGTATTAGTCCATTTTCATGCTGCTGATAAGGACATTCCCAAGACTTGGCAACTTACGAAAGAAAGAGGTTTAATGAGACCTACAAGTTCCACATGGATGGGGAGACCTCACAATCATGGCAGAAGGCAAGGAGGAGTCACATCTTACATGGAAGACAGTAGGCAAGAGAAGAGAGCTTGTGCAGGGTAACTCCTGTTTTTTAAAACCATCAGATCTTGTGAGACTTATTTACTATTACAAGAAGAGCATGGGAAAGACACCCACTCCCATTATTCAATTACCTCCCACCAGGTTCCTCCCACGGTACCTGGGAATCGTGGGAGTTACAATTAAAGATGAGATTGGGGTGGGGACACAGCTAAACCAAGTCACCTCAGAAGACACGCCTTAGTTTCTCAGCCTCAGTAGACACATTCCATGTGCTTAACAGTCAGAGGTGGACAGAGGTTACTGTATCAGGCAGCCCAGATATTCTATTTCCATCATCATCCCAGGAATTTCTATTGGACAGGCTGCTGTAAAGTAGGGTTTACTGTTTTCACTCCTCAGATGCAAAAGGTGAGAGGCAGAGAAGCTAAATGACTCAACTGTCACTTTGCAAAACCCATGGAGTTAGGAGTTCTCTGCTGGCTTCACTCCACACTCTATCCTGCCACAGGGCCTCTAGCACCACGTCCTTTCCTGGCCCTCCCCGGCCCCACTCTCGACCCTTCGCTTGGTTAACTGCTATATATCTGTCAGCTCCCAGGTCAGCGCCACTTTCTTGGACCATGCCCCCTGACCTGCGTCTGGACTCACTGTCTCACCCTTTGTGGTCTTCTCAGTATGTACTCCTCCTTTGCCTTGTGATAACTCTGAGCAATCCAAATGGTTTCTTGGCTAACCTATGGGAGGGAGTTTTTGCAATCAGTTTGTTATGTGAATACATACATACACATATAAACACATATACGTATGCCCTTTCATCCTTCCGTACTCTATGTAGTCAAGTCGACTGGGCTTTTAAAGAAGTGTTCCAGCTAGATGTAAATAAGATCCTTGATGCAGGACTGACACTTTTCTGCCTCTTGCCAGCAGAACAGTCCACAACTAACCCCGTGCATTGCGTAAAGGTTAGTATTTATACTCAGACTTTGTGTTTTCAAGCCAGTCATCATCATAGACTTTTTTTCTCAGCTAAAGGCTCCTGTAGCAAGTGCTCTCAGTGTCCATCCGTTTTCTTTCCTTTGGCCTGATTATACCCACTTTAGGGCAGAATTTCAAGCATCCAATGACTGCATCTTTTTACTTGGGTCTTTCTCTGGAGCCTTGGAAGATGACTTTGTCTGAAAACAGAGCAGGCTGGAAGTGCCCTGGGACAGCTCTTAGCCCATGACTGAGGGGGTTTGGTGGCCCCAGGCCTTCAGGCTGGATAACTTCAGAGCACATGATTTCTACCATTTTCTGACTTTCTTCACAGCATTAAGCTCTGATTACCCATGGTAGCGACTTGCTTGCTAACTCTGGTAGCTCCTTCCCTTTTGTATTATTCCATTTACACGCTGCTGATAAAGACATACCCGAGACTGTGCAATTTACAAAAGAAAGAGTTTTAATGAGAACTAACAGTTCCATATGGCTGGGGAGACCTCACAAACATGGCAAAAGGCAAAGAGGAGCAAGTCACCTCTTACATGGAAGACAGTAGGCAAGAGAAGATAGCTTGTGAAGGGAAACTCCGGTTTTTAAAACCATCAGATCTTGTGAGACCTATTCACTATCATAAGAACAGCATGGGAAAGACCCGTCTCCATGACTCAATTACCTTCCACCAGGTTCCTCCCATAACACTGGTGAATTGTGGGAGTTACAATTCAAGATGAGATTTGGGTGGGGACATAGCCAAACCATATCACCTTCTCAGGCTCACTTCCACATCCTCCTCCTGGTACTCCCAGGGAGCACCTCTCAAATAAATGACTTGCACTTTGATTCTCTGCTCATGAGTAGCTTGCAATATAGTCAAACACCACTACACACAGATTCCCCATATAAAAAAATAATGAATAACATGAGGAAAGCAAGGAACAGGGGAATATGTATTGAGAGCCTGTTCTGTTGGGCTTCTGAGATCCAATACTTCAGTTAATCTTTATACACAGCCTTGTCAAAATATCAGGCTCACGTACCTGAAGAAGAAACTGTGGCTCAAGTAATTCAGGTAAGTCCTTCAGGATCGCAGTATGTCCTGGCACCAGAGTTTGAATCAAATTCTGTGAAACCATCCCAGTGATCTCAGCCCCAAAGGCTATGTGATGTTATTAAATAGAAATATGCCATATGATTAATAGGTGATCAGACAAGGAGGCAATGTTCAGGGTTGGAATGACCAGATGGTGTTTCTTGGGACTCCTAGCCTGGGGAATGCTTTGGTGAGTGGGTAGACAGGCTTCAAGGAAGCAGGATTTACCTACACAGAAACTCAGAGGCCAGAAGGCACATTTTGGCTTCACATGTTTTCATTTTTTTTTTTTAAGCGTATTTTGGTTTTTACTTCTCAGATGTTAAGAATTTAAAAATAACATATGTTGAAATAGTTTATCTTCTCTGCTGTTGCTTTTGGGGTTCCTGAATTAACACACATTAAAAGGAGATGCATCTTGGGGAATTCATGGGCCAGTTTTGAATAAAACATAAAAGAAGATAGTTGTTATTTTTAGAATCATATAAAGAAAACAAAGCCAGTTGGGGTCATCTCCCCATCTTTAAAACATTGGAGTGAAAGCAAAACCATTGCCTCCTTTGGGAGTGGAAGAAAGGCTCACATCAGCAAGTGTTCTGTGGCCAGCGCCAACTGACAAATCGTGTGTGCCACTGAGCCTGTGTTCTGATAGCAGATGCCTGCAAAAGCAGGTAGCACAACTAACATTACTGGAATGGTGCTGTCACCAGGAATAAAAGACTATTTTCTTAACTTTGCAGTCCCATTGGCTGTCTGAGAGAGGGACATCTCATTTTAGCCAGCAGAACTACTTTAGCCAGTAGCCAGAAGAGTATGCCTACTCTTCTCTTCAGAGTCATTAAAATTAGCACATCTAGATCCAAGGATCTTCAACAGATTTAGAATAATTCAGAATGCAATTACTATGCCAGAGAGATGGCATGACCCATCTTTGCAACCCCAAAAGAAAGTCAGCCCTTTGTCACAAGGGAACTGTTTATTTTATTTTATTTTATTTTACTTTAAGTCCTGGGCTACATGTGCTGAACGTGCAGGTTTGTTACCTAGACACACATGTGCCATGGTGGTTTGCTGCACCTATCAACTCGTCATATAGGTTTTAAGCTTCACATGTATTAGGTACTTGTCCTAATGCTCTCCCTCCCCTTTCTCCCTGGTCCCCGACAGACCGCAGTGTGTGATGTTCCCCTCCTGGCGTCCATGTGTTCTCACTGCTCAACTCCCACTTATGAATGAGAACATGTGGTATTTGGTTTTCTGTTCCTGTGTTAGTTTGCTGAGGACACATGCACACCTATGTTTATTGCAGCACTATTTACAATGGCAATGTCTTGGAACCAACCCAAATGCCCATCAATGATAGACTAGATAAAGAAAATGTGGCACACATACATCATGGAATACTATGCAGCCCTAAAAAAGAATGAGTTCATGTCCTTTGCAGTGACATGGATGAAGCTGGGAGCTGTCTTGAGTTGAGGTCCCTGAAAGGAAAATTTGAGGTGGAGATTCTTGTGCAGGTGATTGATTGAGGGATTCCCACAGGAGACATCCGGAAGGGAGTCGGGAGAGGACAGAGAAAGGGGAACAGAGCAATAGTGTGGCTTCTGGTGAAATGGGCCTAAACCAAATCCCAAGGGGCAGTGTTCTGGAGCACAGCTGCAGGGGAGAGTCTAAGTTGCTTAAGGCAAGGGAGCTGGGCTTTCGTAAACTGCCTCAGTCCATCAGGGTCTCCAGGTGCTCCAGGGTGGAGAGGCATAGCTCAGAGGTCCTCTGGAGATGTCACCACTGAGAATTTTCATAGCAGCCCCAAGAGCAGCCAGAAAAAGGCACCTGGAGGTCCGGTCCATCCTCCCACAGCATCTACTCCAGGGTGCTCTGTGCACACTTCCCTACCTCTCTCTGGTCCTTCAGCATGCAGATGCAGGTGGTAGTGAGAGGTTGTATCTCTCACTATTGAAATCTCTCTATGAAAGTCTGCTCTCTGCCCAAGGAAACACGAGCTCTTTCCCAGAAAGTGACCTCCTCATTCTCCTCAAAGTCTGAGTCTTGAAGGGTGGTCCAGCCTAGTGTGAGCAACCTGGCCATTGTCCTACACCCTTACGTCATGGTGGACAAGGAGCTTTATTCACATGAGTGACATTGGACACGCTTGCTCCATTTGAGTTTTTTTTTTTTCTCTCTCTCTCTCTATTACCACTGAAGAGAACTTCAGCACTGTTCAGCACTCTATTACCACTAAAGAGAACTTCAGATGTCTTTGACCCCCATTAAAGAAAGCACACCTCCTAAGGACAAACATTACTAATTATCTAGAGATGATAAAGCCCAAATCCATATTAAATAACAACTAGGTTTGAAATTAGCAGGGTGTCTGCAGCTGTCTTGCAGTCATAGCACTGAGTGCCATAGCTGGTTTCTTCCCCACTCCTTCAGAGGGCTTCCAGCATCCCCTGCCTCACCAAAAACATTGCCTTCTAATTGCAGTCTCTCTGTTTGCCCCTGGGAAAATGCTGTTCTTGATGAAATTCTTACTAATTATGCAGCTTGCCTCTTACTGTTTTGGCATAACAATGATAAGCTCTGACATCTGTGTAGAAAGAGGACATCATGAGTTTCTGTTCTTGTTAAAATGGCCCAGGAAGGCTGATATTTTGAGGCGCCATTCATTTAACAAGAACACATGAACTATGTCTTCGGCGTATCTCTAGACAAAAAAGCAGAAAGGCTAGAAGGGAAAGGAAGGGGGAAGCACAGACAAAGGTTGGGGATGAAGTGTGGCAGGAGAGGCTCCAGAGTGCTTTAAGGAAATTTCAAAAGACTTTACAAGTGTGGATGTGGGTAATAAATTCAGTTCTTTAAATAGTAAAATGGTAGACAGAAACTACAAATGGAATGCCTTTTTAGTTATTCTGCAGTGACTAGGCTCAGGGTCTTTGTGTGCACTTCATGTGGAGAGTGGATCACATGGAACGTGGATTATTGTCATGTGGATTTAGGTACACACATACACATACATATACACGTGCACACATATACAGGATACATACGTGTATATATATACAAATATATATGTATGTGTCACATCTTATTTAATCTTCAACTGACCCTATGATCTAAACTTTTCACTTTGTAAAAAACCAGGACTTCATGATATTGAATAGCTGTGTGCTTTTCTTCAAATTCCACACTTTTCTCACACCATTCTTCTGAAATCTCTTGACTTACTGAGAACCATCTTTCTCCCTCAAAAACTTTCATCCAAACTGAGAATATTATATAGGGCCTTTCAACAGCACTGTATAGGAATTCCAACCTAAATGGCCTTAAGCGAAGAGATAAACGTGCTGACGTGTGGAAATAGCTGATCATGACGGGGCAGCAGCAGGACCAGTCTCTCCGTGAGTCCGTCACGGCACGCCCCTCCATTGCCCAGCTGCGCGCTGACTTATCAGTAGGCAAGTTCTGAGTAAAGGTGGATTAGAACAGATGAGAGGGTGTGGACATTCTGCTGCCTGATTCATCACATTTGGCAGCCACCTCCCATGGGGACAAATCAGAGATGAAAACTGTACCCTGAAGCTTGGCAGCCTGCAAGCCGCGTTCCTTCCATACAAAATCCAAATGGTCGTGCTTCATTATCTCACCTTCCTTCTGATGCTCTTTCCTGACCAAACCTCTAGACTTTCCTCCAAGGCAGGAAGAAAGTTTGATCTGCCCCCATTGATCCTTCACTCCATCCACATGTGTGTTTTCTAATTATAACGTAGGAACAGCCTATCCCTACGTTGATCCTTCACTCCATGCACCTGTGTTTTTTCTAATTATAATGGAGGGACAGCATATCCCAGTAACCAGGGGTGTAGCCAGTCAGGTTTTATCTTTGGCAAGGCCTTGATTATACACAGTAAAATACTTGGTTCTCAGGTCTCTTGATGCTAACCGTTGTAGGAAGCCAAAACAGCCCATGAGTCCACTGGCTTCTCCCCTAGTTGGGAGGCCCCGCCCACTGTCTGCTTCTCCCCTAGTCGGGAGGCCCCTCCCACTGTCTGCTTCTCACCTAGTCGGGAGGCCCCTCCCACTGTCTACTTGACCCGAACACTCTTGCCTCAGTAACTAACTTACCACATTTTTTCTGCCAGCAAACCTGGACACCTTTCCCCTGTAGTGCAATGGATTCCCCACCTGGCCCATTAGTAAGTGTCACTCAGCAAAACCCATTGTTGTTCTGGAAAGCAGGGAGCAGGGCTTTAGGCAGGCCAGAACCGGGGGAAATTTCTGAAAGATGATGAATAGATGGGAATGTATTGAGAAAATGCTTCAGAACCAAGGGACCTGAAGCCCCACCAAAAGAACACAGTGTGCTTCCAAAAAAAGTGAGTTTCCCTGGAGCACCCCAGGGTAACAACAAGGTCAGAGGCAGTGGGACCGGGCCAACAGGGCTGTGGGCAGTAAATCACTGATGGGTAGAACTTCTGTGCTAGGCTCTCCTTCTCAGAGGGACTGAGATGAAGGGGTTATGCTTACGATGGGGTAGCATTTATAAAGTGTTGAGTAAACTTGCTTGAGATCAGCTCTCAATAGAATCCTTGTCTCATGATCTGTCTTGGGGGTGCACAATCTGAGACAGCATCTCTATCTAATTCACCATAATGCAGGCACAAGCAAAGCCTGGAAGAACAAACAGGTGACAATCAATCCTGCCTCAAGTTGGGATTCCAAGGTGAACTTCACAGTGATGGGAGCATCAGAGCTGAGGGAAGAATGTTTATTGGGAGGCTGTGGAGGTGAGAAAGGCAGGCACATGAAGCAGAGAGGCAATACCCTTGAGCTTCCTCTTTTCAAATATTATTTTTCTATATACATACACATAGATACATATTTGTGTGTATGTGTGTGTGTATCTGATGATATTCAAACTAACTCCATCTATTAATGTCTTCTATTAAACATTCAAAGTAAAGATGAAATATTGGATATTTGATCTATTTCATCCAAGTGAAATGGATTTGGAGTTTACTTCTCCTATTTCTGCTCATGGTTATAAGGAATACAAGAGGAAAAAGAATCACATATATTTATAATTCTGGAGATTCTTGCTAAAGATGTAGAATACTTGTAATTGGGGGTCCTTTATGGTTTAATGGAGAGAAGGGATGGGGAATGCATGGCAGTGGGTACTGACATGTGGCCAAGGCTGTGGAGAAAACCACCCCTGTAAAGCCAGAAGAGTCAGAGGGGAGTCCAGGAGCAGAGAAGCCAAAAGCCGAAAGGCTTGGCAATGCATTAAGGGAAGAGAAATATTTAAAAAGTGATTTATCTTCTGCATGGCCAAGAAGGAAGACCTGGGAAAACTTGCTTTATGGAGACGTCCACTAACTATAGTGCCTTCGCCCCTAACAAAATCTTCAGGAGCATCTCTATCACTGGCCACGGTTCTGGTGTAAGACTGCCCAGTAGCGTATATGGCGATATGGGACAGGGCAAACAGTCAGGAGCAATCCACGCATACGAAGGAGGCATGGGAAAAACACCAAGCATGAACCAGCCCCTTGAGAAGACACGTTTCAAGTGTCTTCATGCATAACTTCATGCATAACTCTTTATGCACCTGTTCCTCCCTCTTCCCGCTGGGCTGCTCCCCGGACTCTCACTTGCTTCAGCAGAAATTCTACATTCATGGGGCCCTAGCCCAATGGCTCAGCAACTCCCCTTATCGACATGGATCCCAAGGCTAAAGCAGGAGACCCCTAACATGCTGGATGGCAGAGTTTCCAGAACTAAATCTCCATCGCATGTAGTTTTCACATGGAAAGGAGGACTGTGACTCTCAACTTGTGGAATAGCCTGAGCTAGGAGACACATGAAGCCCTGAGATAGCCACACAAAATTTATGCTGGAACATCAATTTCTCACACACACACAAAAAAGTACAAAAAATAGTTGATAATTTTAACTGGTAATTTTAATGTTTAAAAATACTAAAAGAAACGTGCATAAATTATAGAAAAGTATGTAATTCATAAAGATTTCAGAAATACACTTTAAAATCTTGCTACTGGCAGGCTACTTTGGACTAAGTCCCCAGGACTTGAAGGAATATACTTCTGATACTAGAAGAGGGATGATCTGTTTGAAAATTCTGAGAAATGCAGTACCTTGGAGAAACATTCAATCAGAAGCCCAGCTGCAAGTTCTGAGCTTTTTCCTTAGTTGTGTGAGGTTATTAACTGGCTTAATTCCTTTTTAAGTTAAATGAAAATAATGAGTGTGCCAGTTGGACACCATATCTTGGGTCTGCTGAGATGAATGCAATACAGGCTGTGCTTCTCTGGGGGACACAGGCAAGTTAGCATCTGTAGAAGGCACTGTCAGCCGTTGGACCACACTGGAGGTCCCTGCAGACCATTTCAGGATATCTCTGCCTGGAAGCATCCTCTGGCTGAGGACAGTGCTTTGCTCAGAGTTTGAAGGGGCTGGAAGTGCCAAACAGTTTATGTTCCAGAAGCAGGCCTCCCAAAATGAGGCACCACAGTTGGTAAATAAATGCATCAGCTTTCCTGCTCTTTACTGCCCTGAGGTGTGTCCTTCTCAGGCTATGCACGGGTTCCCAGTGGGATTGAGCCCCCATTGTGCACAGGCAGAACCTGCTCAATCCCTCATCCTTTATAGATTTTCATCCCTCCCCATATCCCAGTGGTGGTTCCCAGGGATGACTCCCACATCAACTGCTGTCATTAGGAATCCTTGTCTTAGGATTTGCTTTTGGGAAGCAGGAACAAACTAGGACAGAATCTGTATGTCTGATACACTGTGAGAAGCTGTAATGGAAGTGCTGTGAAAAACTAGAAGTCCAAAGAGAAAATAACAAATTCCATGGGAGGGAGAAGAGATGGGGGGAGGGAGTAAAGACCATTTTCCAGAAGTGCCTTAGCAAAGATTGGTGAGCTGGAGTTGGCCAGAAGGCTACAGTGATGAGAAGCATACACAAAGCAGAGGGTAGAGCACACATGAGGCTATGAGGCCTGAGGACCCTTGCTTGACCTGAGAGCAGTAGGATCCTGTTGGAGACTCATTTCTTTAATCTGCACAATAGGGCTATGGGACCAAATATCCTTATAGAACCTGTTTGTTTCCAGTATACTGTAATTCCAGCTCTAACTCTCATTCAGGGGAAGCAACTGGAGGCCAGGACTGTGGATGGTCAATCTTACAAAGAGTCCCTCAAAGAATTCTGTTCAGCAACATGAACCGGGAGCAAAGGAGAAAGAAGGAGAGCAGGCAGGTGGTGGCCCTCTCCAAGGGGTCTGCTTTTAATTGAAGCCACACTGAGTGTGACAGGGCTTGGCTGACCATAATGCACAGGGAGGAGTTGGCAAAGCACCCATGGCTGTACTTTCCAGGTTGAAATTGAGTCTGGAAGAGGAGGAGAAGGAATCTGGTGGTAGGAAAGTGTATGAGAATGCCCATTTCCAAATGAAAAGCTTGCTTCCAAAAAAATGAGTGAGCTAAATGGAATTATTAGCAGAAGGAGCATAGATGACAGCTGTATCTGGAGGTTCTGGGGTGTGGGGTGGGTGAAGATGGCTCCATGCTGCTGTCCTTGGAGTGGTCCTCCCTCATGAAGGAAATACCGCCGTGCTTGCGGAGATCTTGCCACAGTGGGTTTAATAGCCATGAGCCAAGGTGCAGAATTTATACAATATTGAAAAGGAAACTTCTGGGATTTATTCAGGTGCATGCCAGATGTTGCACTGGCAGTGGCCCCTCAAGGAGTGACTCTTGGAAATCAACTGCAGACCCTGGAATCCCACACTCTTTTCCCCAGTTAACCCTTAGAAAACCTCAGGGGCCAATCCTGAGATCATCCTTAGTCAAGAGGCGCTGGTCGTCATAGTATTTATTCAGTGTTGCTACATGTAGAGCTGTGGCCAAGGTACAACAGGCAACGTGTTAGAATTAGCATGAGTATCTCCGTGTTGTAATCAATTTGTTCACTTTTGAAGCAAGCCCTATATATGGGATATATGGTTGGTGACAACCTGAATATTGAAATTCATTTGACTGTAAGGTCTTCTATTTGGAAAAATGTCAAATGTACCCCTGTGTTTTTAAAGTTTGACGTGTGTGGCTGGGGAGCTGGGACTGGAGGCTCACAGGGGACAGGAACCATGCTTTAAGCCTCCTCTACTCTATCCTACTCAAAGGGCCCAGCGATGGGTGCACACAGCAAGCATCTAATGGATGTTTTCTGTTGTGAAGTTCCTTAGGGGATCTCATGGACTGCATGGCTTTTTTCATGTCATGTGACATCTCTGGGGCTCGGTTTTCTTATCTGTAAAATGACTTTCCAGAGATGAAGTCTTCCCTTTCCTCTCTATGAAACGCACATTAAATCCAAATCTATCCTACGAAGGCAGCCACCACTGAAGGCAGACTGGGAGGGAGCACAGCTGGACTGGCCGTGAGCAGCTTGTCCACTTTGGCACAGCCGGCCTAGAGTGCTCCTTCTGTGCTGTCCTCATTTTCTTTGGATGTGAGTCATTCAGCATGGTCCCCGTCCAGCCAAAATTACTACAAGGCAGGGATCCACTTGAAAACTGGCATCACTGACCACAGGAGAGGACATGGCACTATGACCTCAGCAAAGCCCCTGAACCTTAATATTTTGGGTAATGTTTGGAACAAGTATTTGCCTTCAAGAGATACATAGGCCAGAATAAAGTTCAGAGGATGCTCAGGTATTTGAAATAACAAGTAAAATAATCATTAGAATTGGAAAACCACAAAAGGATTCTGTAACCGAAGAAAATTCTTTACCATGTAACGTTTGTCAAGGCAAAGCTATCTGAGGCTGGAAAGTTCTGGTATGTTGTGGCATAAAGCCCTTGTGGCAAAATCAGAGTGTATCACAGCTATGGTTTTGTCTGTCCAGAACAGCACTTCTTGTCTTTCAGGTAAAATGTTTACTCCTCCTGTTTACTTGTTTGCTGAGGTTGGAACTATCAATCATCATTCTCTGATACCCTGCACCCTGGTGGGCACCTGACCCAGGCTGACCCAGTCAGAGTTCTCTATGAGGATTGTAGCTGGAATCAGTGTGGAGGGTCCTGTTTCCTCACTGGTCCCAGTATTGTGAAGAGGCAAGCCCCACGGTTCCAGAAGAAGCCATTACCCCGGCTTCACTCTGACAGTTGGCCAGGGACAATGAGGCAAGCACCAGAGAGAAGCGGATGCAGGAAGCAGAGGACCAGTCCCTGGTCATTCTTAGGGCCAGCTCCACATCCCTACCCACACTGCTTAGGGCTTTGGTTTCTGTTTTCATCTCTCCTATTTTTAAAGTCTCTTTCTTTTAATTGCAAATGAAAGGCTCCAGATGTAGCGCATTTATAAGCGAAAGCAGCCTTAGTCTGTATGTATGTACACACCTTCCTCAGAGGTGCTGGAGCAGGTGCTTGGGATTTATTGTGTTCCTAAGTGTCTAGTTTGTTCTGCCTCTGGCACAACTTGTGATCTGACCTAGGAAGGCTGGAGGAGAAAAGTAAGTGGGTTTGGTTAGGGAGAAAAGAATGTTGAACACTTTTTTGTGAACGAAAATTTTTTTGAAAAGGAGTTTGGAGAAAAGAGATTTTATTCCGGTGTACAGTTTGCAAACTGGGGACATGCAGCCTTCAGTGTAAAAACTAAGATGTGTACCAGAGAGCAAAGGGAGAGCTCTGGTTTTCTAGTGAAAGTTCCTGCCCAAGTTCCCATCAGGTTCACCTATGCAAATAAACCTCGATTGTTAATGCAACTGAGTCCTGATTGGTTGAGGCAGCTGAACCATGATGGGTTGAGGAAGGGCTCAGCCTCAATCGAGTCCCAAAGCTGAATATAAGTGTCGGTTTTCAGGGAACTCAAAGTGTGTGTGTGTGACGTCTAGTCAGCAAATAGCTACTTGGCTTTATTTTAAATTTGGGCCCAGTTAGCCATTCAGAATCCATCTTTATGGATTAGCTTTTTCAGGTTCACATTTAGTCACATCTTCTAATGAAACAAACGGTCTCTAGAACATATGCATTTGAGCACTCCAATACTCGAGTACCCAAGGAAGGTGAACAAACCCAGGAGTCCTGTAAATAGCCGTCCTTCCAGGTCAGCACATGTTGGAGGTGCAGCTTCAGAAGAAGGCTAGATCTGCCTTTACCCAGAACAGTGAGTGAGCTTTGATAAAAATGAAGAAATAATGACAAGAGAAAATATTGTCTCAATTGTGTCAGATTAACCAAAACCATTAATGTCAGAACTTGATGGAACAATCACCCATCATTTTAAGCAAAACGTGAGTCTACTTTGGTGGCTTCCCCATATGCTCGAGAGGGTGCTGGATGCGGATCTTATCATTCATATCCTTGAACAGGGAGCATTTCTCGTAAGATTTCCAACTGGTAGATATGGAGGGGAAGAGGACATTCAGCAAATTATCTCCAAGAAACTAAGGACAGAAGTGAGCCACCTACACCTGATTCTTAGCCCTTAATCTCCTAGATTCCTGAGATCTGAATCAATAAATATTTGAGGCTATGGTCATTTTAGAACTTTTGCTTAAGCAACTTGTTTAAAGTTCAAGAAAGAAGGAAAGAGAATATTTCCCTGTTAATGAAAATTCATATTAAAGATTTTGAAGGCTTTCCACTGCTTACAGAGTAAACTCAAGACATTTCAGGAGGACCTGAGAGGTCTTCCATGGTGCTGCTTCTTACAATCCCCAGCTGTATCTTCTTGTTAAATTTTATCTGTTTCCTGTTCTACCTCCTTTTGAGGGTTTACACTTTAGAATACAGCAAAATAGGAAAATTCTCTGCTGATGGTTGAAATATGAAGTAGTATAAGCACTTCAGAGGCAATTTGGCTATCATCTAGTAAAGTTCAAGTTTATGAGATGCTCTAAGACCTACCCATTTCTCTTCCAAAAACAAGCCCTAGAGAAACCTCCACTTTGCACAAGGAGGAAAGTATGAGAATGACCACTGAAGCTTTTAAAAAATACTCTAAAATACGATCAAAATGTTTATTCATTGCTAATGAATAAACAAATAGGGGGTATGTTTTAACTACTACACTGTTGTTACAATAAATACACTAAATATACTTATTTTAGCAGAGATGAATTTCTAACATCTAATGTTGGGAAATAAAAGCAAGTTGAAAATATTATGAATAAAATAATTCCTTATTCATGTAAACTTTAAAAAACAGAAAGCAATACCATATGCAATGGTTACATACACATGTTATAAATTTTAAAATATGACTTGAAAAGATGCGTACCACCTTCAAGACAGAGGTCAGAGGTCTTTTTGGGTGGGAGAAGCCAGTGAGATGAGGGAAAGTTACTGTATCAGTTAACATTGTACTTTTTAAATGTTCTAAACAAATATGGCACCATTATTTTGAATCTTAGTTTGAAAAATGTAAGTGTTGTTATGCGTGTTTGCAATAATCAAAAAACTATTTAAAATTTTTGAAACATTTGATAATTCTAAAAAAACTGTAAAAGAACTAAATAGATTTAATATAACATCAAATAGAAAAAGGCAGTGGTTGCAATATTAATATAAAAAATATAGGCCGGGCGCGGTGGCTGAAGCCTGTAATCCCAGCACTTTGGGAGGCCGAGACGGGCGGATCACGAGGTCAGGAGATCGAGACCATCCTGGCTAACAGGGTGAAACCCCGTCTCCACTAAAAAATACAAAAATCTAGCCGGGCGAGGTGGCGGGCGTCTGTAGTCCCAGCTACTCGGGAGGCTGAGGCAGGAGAATGGTGTAAACCCGGGAGGCGGAGCTTGCAGTGAGCTGAGATCGGGCCACTGCATTCCAGCCCGGGCGACAGAGCGAGACTCCGTCTCAAAAATAAATAAATAAATAAATAAAAATAAAAAAATAAAAAAATAAAAAAATATATATATAGAATTAAAAGTTTAAATGCTAAATGTAAAAACACTTTCATTTTGTTTCCACCTCCTATTTTAATTTGTATCTTCTCTGGCTAGAATTTTATTAGTTCTTTAACCTTTTATTATATTGTATGTGTTTTTATATACCAGCTCAAATCATTTGTAGAATGAGGCAAAGTATAAATGAACCAACAAGACATCCAACCCTTTTCATACCGGAATAACTGAAGCAAGTCTGATGTTAGTCCTAATGCTTTTGAAGTGTGTTATATAACTTCTACTATCATTTTGGTTGTTTGAATGATATAGAAAGGATCATTGTCCATCCTGGCTAATGGATAAATCTTTCCAGACACTTAGGATACAGTCAGCAAATCTTTTATCTAAAGATGGTAAATATTTTAGGCTTTACCAGCAGAAAGGTCTCTGTGCAACTTGATGCTGCTGTTGTAGTGGGAAAGTGGCCATAGATAATATGTAAATGGATAGGTGTGGCTGTTTACTAATATAACTTTATTTACAAAATCAGGCATCAGGCTGAGTTTGACCAAGAGCCAGAATTTGCCACCTCTGACTTAGCACACTGGACCCTCCGAGGGATTCTACAAGCCATTCTGAGGAATATTTTGGGTCTTGTGCTCAAGGAAATGGCTTCTTCAAGGACTGCACAAGATAAATTATACCCTCAGTTCTTTGCTTTACATGGGCAAGAGCTTTGACCTCCAAAACTGGGTGAAATGAGACATTTGCTTGTATTTGTTTCTATGTTAAGCAACTCTTCACATATGTAATTTTCATTTTCCCCATTGAGAAAAGTATATCATAATTTCCAGAGAATTCAAACTTTATTTTCAGTTTTTAAATCTGTGACTTGGATACATTTCAGAGAAATTCTGCCCAAGAACCAATGGAGACCAAGCTGGAGATGAGAAGACACATCAGCAGTGATTTACCCAAGATGGGATTTATTTAGTAACACCAACTGCCAGTCCTTCCCACACAGCCTCCTATGGGGCAGACAGATGGGAAGACAGCAAGCCACTCACGAACATGAATAGAAGTGCAGAAATGCTCGTTCATTCCTTGTTTCTTTCATGCATCTGGCCAATATTTACCGAGCACTTACTGTGGTCCAAACCATGTTGGGCATTGAGGACATGAAACAAACAAGACAGTCATTGTCTTTCCCTTATAGGATTTACACCAGTATCTCTGGTCTAGAGATTTGGATAGAGAGTGTCAAATATGAAAACATGCCAGGGGGCTCATTTAGCTAGCAGTTTTTACCCAGATTAATGGCTGATCAGAAAAGAAAGGCCAAAGCATAATTCAGCTAGCATACACATGAGCCAGAAACGTAACAATTCAAAGTCATCTGGTGGACATGAACACCAAAATGTGAGAATTCGAGCATACTAACTAAATTGTTAATCCTACTGTAGAAACTCCTTCTATCTGGAATTCAAGGAGAACTTTTACTTAAATGTTAGTAGCAGTACTTTTATGATTATTGCTTAATGTATTAGTATACCAGCTGACCTCAGGCAATTTGGTCATGCAAAACTCTTTGGGTTTTTTTTTGTTTTTGTTTTTTTGTTTTTGTTTTTGTTTTTTTTTTGTGGTAGAAAATGGCAGCTTTTAAAGAGGTGAGAGGTGGATGAGTATTGACTTCTCTCCCTACAACTTGGCTAGTAGGCTCTAAGGAAAGCTAATTTCAAAGAAAACGCTGACACACATCCAACTCTTTTCAATTAAGGAGTTATAATCAAGCAAGCACAGAAGCAGCTCATACAACTTGTTCTGTGAGCTCACTGAAGTCTCAGCCTTCCCTGCTGTTAGGTGCTCAGACCTTGCTTGGAAGGTCACTTGAGGTAGCCACCCACAATTCCACCGAGGGGCTTCTGCTAACCATGTGGGCAGCTTCAGGCAGGCAGAGCCCTGGGGATTCCTGGCTGGACATAGAACCATAAAAAGATCAAGCTTCAGGCAAAATCACCAAATATCATTGATCCTTTGGTTGTTTTTACCCTGTTATAATACAGGGGAGTATTTCCATAAATTTTAGCCAACCCACACACTTTGATTACCTTCAGTTTCACCAAAAGAGGACACTTTCTGAGCATGCATCAGCTTATTAACAAGCCACAAGTTTCACCCAAATCTGCATGCTAATCAGAGAAGCCACAGTTAGATATAGATAACAGAAGCTCTGCAATACTTGTTCCAGCAAAGGGGCTTCCTCTCTCATCTGAAGCAAGTGTGCCTGCCTGGTTGAATTCTGTGAGGGCCTGAGTTTTAGCTCAACCCAAGTAACAGGCATGTAATCCCACAGTGTCTGTGCTGCTGCAGCATTTAAAGTAAATTGCAGATGATAAAATAGTCAAGGAAACACTATTATTACTTATTAATAATAAAATTAGTATTAGTTACTGTTATGGATTACTATTTATGTTTTAGCTACTTATTTACGTAAGTACTGATAACTTGGGGAAAATTGTATTTTTTTTAAGTGAAAGTGAGAAGATATGGCATAATGGTAACCAAATGAAAGGAAATAACCATTAAGAAACCCTTCACACAGAGATAGATAGATAGATTGGTAGATAGATTGATTTACTGATAGATGATAGGCAGATAGATTCCACTAAGTAAATATGGGTCCTAGGCAGGGTGGTTTGCAGTGGCTGTATCTAAAATATGACAGCATTAAATATTAATAGAGGTATCATCTTCATAGGTCTACTGGGAACAATGGAAAATCTGAACCTAAAGCCACCTCCTTTTAGTCAATCTTTGTCCTATAGCAAAATCTTAAAAAGCATAACCAGACAGATTAATAGTGTGATGAGTTCTTGTTGTGTGTTCAATGCTTTGCCTCCACCACCTCATCGGTCTGTTCCACAGCTTCTCATGGCTGGCAGGCACCTCGGTGCCCACGGAGGAGCTGGGCAGGTACTGAGCTCTCTGCAAAGCCATCCAGTTGGTGAACGGCTGAGCTGGATTACAACCTGGTCCATGCGACCCTAAGCCCACAGTCTTTCCATTCTACAACACTGAGTTTCTGATGATTCTTGGTAAGTAAGAGGACAGTCAAGCTCACCCAGCTTTTCTGAGGCCATGTATGGGTGTTGACCATGACATGCATGTTTCTGTGATGCGTATTGTTCCTTTAGATGTTCCAGGTGTGTTTGCAGGTCCCCTCATCATGTGAACTGGTTCCAAGGTCAGCTCCATGTCCTCCCAGAGTCATGGGTATTTGAACTTAGAATATGATAAATACTCAATGTTTTGTAAGAGATCAGTCAATTAGCAAGTTTGCCATAGATCTTTTTGTTCTCATTAAATTCTCGTTTCTAAGCCCTTTCTCACAGGGAATGAGCTCATTATTTCTGGGAAGATTGAAATTTACTATTTTTTATTATGAACTTTCTCAACTTCCTTTATTTCCAGTTCAGATTCTATTATTACTGACCCCTTCTTTGTCTGCCATATTTGAGGAGTAAGTACCTCTTTCTTTGTCAAAGTGAACTCTTTGCCCTTGAACTCAGCTTTCTTTCCTTTTTAGAGCTATGGTCTATTTGTATTAGCGTTCATTCTTCAAACTTCATTTTTCTTTTGAATCTTTCTCCTTGACCCTCAAAAGATGATGGCCCCTGATATAGAGCAGGATTCCTTCTACCCTGTGACTTCCTTCCCCTGTTTTCCCCTCTCTAGTCTTTCTGTCCCTACACATTCTGTTGTCACCCTTCCTGAGGGCTGGTGCTGCATCTCACTCACTCTTGATCCCCCACCCTCCCATCCCTGCTCAGGTCATCAAATTTAGACTGAAGATACTCGATAGGCAACTTTGCTTTTGTGCTTCCTTGAATTTAGCTTTTGTGTTATATCAACTTTGAAAAGTGAGTTTGGACAGCTCCAAAAGGGAGGGCATATGTATGGCTTGTCCACTGCTGTAGAGTCAGCATATAGTAAATGTGTGGTCAGCTTTTGTTGAATAACGTTGTATTCTTGTAATTTTCTATTTGTGCGTTTCCCCTATCTTTGCATTATGAGTTTCTTGAATACGGGGCAATATTTTATTTACCTGTACATTTCCAGCACTTCACAACCACAACCCACCAGGTGCCCCAGGAGCTCTATACATGTATATTAAGAGCTCTATATGCCCTTTTAGATGTGTTGATTTCCACCTATACATTAGTCTAGTTACTGCTTCAAAAAAGAAATGCGCTTGGCAAAACTTGTTGTTAATGAACACATATTGAGTCTTATACAAAAGTACTTTCTTTACTGATATACTATTTTTTAAAAAAAAAAATCACATTATAAAGGCATCCTTTTAAATGACTCTATAATATTCTCTTACAAAAATGCACCATCACGGGTGCAGCAAACCACTATGGCACATGTATACCTACGTAACAAACCTGCACATTCTGAACTTGTATTCCAGAACGTGAAGTATAATGAAAAAAATACACCATCACTAATTTAATGCCTATTGTTGAGCACTGAGGTTGCTTTAAGTTTCCCTTGGTTTTAAAATCACAGTCATGAACATCCTTTACATAAATCCTTGACAATCTCTGATTGTTTCTTTAGAATATACTGCTTAAGAGTGACTTATTTCATTAATGAGTACTAAAGTTTTAAGGATAGAAACGTTGTACCAAGTTACATTCTCATCAGCAGAGAATGAGAATGTGCATTAGAATGTACCTTTACTTTGGTTTATTTTTAATCACTAGTGTAATAATTCATTGATTTTAAATAAGCAATTTTATTATTTTAATCAGCAGAAATTGTTGAATAAAAGACTGGATAAGAAATGAAAAGAAAAATCATCAAAGTGAGACTGAAAAACAACCAAACTGTTACCAAATATGTAAATAGTTGGTATTGGGAAACAGTATTCCCTGATTGCTTTTCCCATTTGGTTCAACTGCTGCTAGCGGTGATGACGCAACCCTGCATGGGTTTCCTTGGTGCTCCTGGGAACCGGAGCATGTGGCTCCTGGAGAGCAGAACTTTCCTGCTTTGCTCTCTTCTAAATTCACAACACTGACATCATACTTGACAACTGGTAGGCACTCAGTAAGTACTTGTTTAGTGAATGAATTAATGAAGGAGAGTAATAAGGAGGCCTGTGTCCCTTCTTCCTCTCTCTAGATCCCAGTCTGGGCCCTGGGAATCACAGGACAGGGAGAGTCAGACATCATGTTTTGTGCTTTCAAAGCCGCTTATAAACCTGAAGTGTGGCCGACTGCTCTTCCCTGTGGCCAGCTCAGGCCATGAGTAGGCATCATCACAGAGGAGGCCACAGGACACTTGCTCCAGTGTGTGGTGGCTGAGCCCGCATGGGAATGCAGAGCACCTGGAGTCGTGCCTGCCGGGACACATGGTGTACATTTACAAATTAGAAATAAAGAGCTAAAAATGTACTATAAATTAAACAGCAACAACAATTTGAGCACCAGACAGAATTTCTGTCTGGTGACAGAAAATAATTTCTATTACAGAAATTTATAGACAAGAGGAATCTGTGTACTGGAGAAGAGGAACTGAGATTGATCCCTGAAATATGGCCTGGTACACAGTAGATAATGTACACACACACACACAGACACACACATGTACACACATACACACTTGCACATGTGTGTACACATGCTGAATCAATGCCTGCCTAAGTGATGGATGAATGGTGATGTCTAGATAGAAACACAGAAGGAGAATCACACAGTCCTCACCCACAAAGGGCAGAGTCTTGATGTTGGGCGCCTTTACAGTCCCCCCTCAAACGGAAGTTAAATGTTGCACTGCTAGTCTGAGTCAAGATCAAGACTGAAATCACCATGGCAGCATTTCCATCCCCACCACCACTAACCATCACAGACACATTCACGGCCACGCTACTGTAGATTCATCCATGCATCCCATGGCATGACAGGTGCCTGGGGGTGGCCGCATAGACCAGCAGCCCCACCACCAGCCCTGGCTAGATCTCTCCACTCCTCCGTGCTTCCAGCTCCAGCTGTCTTGCTGCCATGGTACTGGGCAGTCCCACCTGGATGTCATTTTCACTGAGGGATGAGGGGAGGGGGTGGGGCTGGCCATGTTGTCTTAAGACACACATCCCATGGGACACTTGGGGTTGGCTCCTGCCATGAGCCCTCTTCCCACTCTGTGCAACACTATCCACTGGCATTCAGTTTGAGGACCTTTCACCTCTCTCTCTCTCTCTCTTTAGTGTGATGTGCCTTTCAGCCCCTCCTGGCTGAGTTAATGGGGACATATGTTACCTCAGGACCTTGGAAAGAATGGTACTACAGAGAAGATCACAGGGAAGAGACGAGGACCTCATACACAACGCCTGTGTTCGTGTTTCTCATTTGGCATGGTTCTGGGCTACTGCAGGCAGAATGGAGTGCATTTTCTGTTGTGGATGTCAGATATGAGCTGAATACTAGGAACAGAGGAGAGAAAGAAACATCTTATCTTCTTGCAGACAAATCAGAGCAGAGGGGGATCTAGGCAGCTGCTATCTTTTCTTTGTTTTTCAAATTACTTAATCAAATTTATGTTAAATTTCTTTAAATTCATTCCATTTAAAGCTTCCAAAGCAGGTTGAAAAAGGGAAATTTGTGCGGGAAAGGGCCTTGAGTTGAGTTAGAAATGGGAAAATGTGTCCCAGGCCCCCACCCTAAGCCTACTTGAGATGAGTGGATTTCAAATGCATTCCCAGAAGCAAACCTTTGGAAAAATCCATGCTCTGCAAACAGGTCTCCTATACACAGCTCTGACACTGACCATCTTCCACCTGGCAAATAACATGTTCTGAAGGTTTCTGGGCACCGCTTCCATGGATGGCTGTAAGGGAAGGGAAGCAGCAGCAGTAACACAGGACACCAGCAAATGGGAAGAGGGAATATGAGGTGACTTGACCTTGGAGCTCACAAAGCATGTTGAGAATGTAAGAAGCAGAGAAGGAATCAGAAGATGTGAATCACATGGGAAAGGGAGATGTGGACATGAGGCTAGAAGTGGAGTAGGCTTCTGAAAAATGTCAGCTGTGGTGTTGGTGAAATGAGGTGGGCCTAGGAGCAGCAGAGCCTCCAACTGAAATGTATCCTGGGCTACAGCTGTCAATCATAGGTCCACATTACTACAGTGGCACCAATGAAGTGAAAGAAGAGGGAAAAGCACCATGTGCCATGATTGGCCACGATTATTTATCTCTATTGAGACAAGAACAACCACAACACAGGACTGGGTGAGAATTCACCAACATGATCCAGGCAAAACACTAAAGTCAATACCTAACTCACAAACTCCTCCAGCAATTTCTAAGCACAGTGTCAGTGTCCGAGCACTCACTCATTTATTCACTCAACAGGCAGTTACTGATGGCCCATTGTGTGCCAGGCACCATTTGAATTAGCAGGGCAGTGTATTGGACTGAATGTTTGTGTCCTTTCAAATTTCATATGTTGAAATCCTAACTCTCAATGTGCTAGTATTCAAAGGTGAGGCCTTTGGGAGGTGATGATGTCATGTGGTGGTTAATATTAAGTGTCAACTTGATTGGATTGAAGGATGCAAAGTGTTGTTTCTGGGTGTGTCTGTAAAGGTGTTGCTAGAGGAGATTAACATCTGAGTCAGCAGACTGGGAGACACAGGCCTACCCTCAATCTGGGTGGACGCCATCCAATCAACTGGCAGTATAGCTAGAAAAAAGCAGGCGGAAGAAGGTGGAATACACTGGCTTGCTGAGTCTTCTGGTTTTGGTCTTTCTCCCATGTTGGATGCTTCATGCCCTTGAACATCAGATTCCAGGTTCTTTGGCCTTTGGACTCTTGGACTTACACCAGTGGTTTGCAAGGGGCTCTTGGGGCTTTGGCCACAGATGGCTTTGCATTGTTGGCTTCCCTACTTTTGAGGCTTTGGGGCTTGGACTCAGCCACTACTGGCTTCCTCGCTCCTCAGCTTGCAGATGGCCTATCGTGAGACTCTACCTTGTGATCATGTGAGTCAATTCTCCCTAATAAACTCTCCTTCATATATCCTATTAGTTCTGTCCCTCTGAAGAACCCTGACTAATACAGGTCATGAGAATAGAGCCCCCATGAGTGGGATTAGTGCCTTTATGAGACCAGAATGAAATTGGATCCTTATCTTATCCATGTATGTGATAAAGGGCTAATACCCAAAATTTATAAGAAACTCTTATAACTCAACTGCAGAAAATAAAACAGCTTGATTAAAAATGTACCAAGGTCAAGACCATCCTGGCTAACACGGTGAAACCCTGTCTGTACTAAAAATACAAAAACATTAGCCAGGAGTGGTGGCAGACACCTGTAGTCCCAGCTACTCGGGAGGCTGAGACAGGAGAATGGCATTAACCTCGGAGGCGGAGCTTGCAGTGAGCTGAGATTGCACCACTGCACTCTAGCCTGGGCGACAGAGTGAGACTCCATTTTGAAAACAACACCACCAACAACAAAAAACAAAAATGGACCAAGGAGCCAAACAGACATTTCTCCAAAAAAGATATAACAACAGCCAACAAGTTTATGAAAAGGTGTTCAAGATTACTAATCATAAGGGAAATGCAAATTAAAATCACTATGAGATATTATGTCATATCTCTGACTATCTTTGAAATAGCCAAGCTGTAAGGATGGCTATTATCAGAAAGGCAAGAGGTAATAAATGTTGGCCAGGGTATGGATAAAGCCCCAGTACATGGCTGGTGGAAGTGTGGATTGGTACAGCCATTATGGAAGACAGCATAGAGGTTCCTAAAGAAATTAAAAACAGAGCTGCCACAATACCCAGCAAGCTCTCTTCTGGGTATATATCCAAAGGAGATGACATCACCATCTTCTAAAGGTATCAACATTCCCATGTTTATTGCAGCATTATGTACACAACCTAAATGCCCATCAATAGAGGAATGGATAAGGAAAATGTGATATATATACACACACAGGGATATTATTCAGCCTTTAAAAAGGAGATCCTGCCATTTCCCACCACATAGATGGACCTGGAGGACATTGTGCCAAGTAAAATAAGACAGACACAGAAAGAAAAATATGGCATGATCTCACTTATAGATGGAATATTTTGTAAAGGCTCAAATACACAGAGAATGAAACAGTAGTTACCACAGGTGGTGGTAGGAGCCGGGTGGGGGTAGAGGAAATGGGAAGATATAAGTGAAAGGATATAAAATAGCAGATATGTAACATGGCATGTCTCAGGACCTAATGCACACCCTGGGGACTAAAGTTAATAACACTGCATTGCATTAGAGATTTTTGTTAAGTAAGTAGATTTTTGCTGCTCTTGCCACAAAGAAGTAACTGAGATGACAGGTTAAACTACTTCACTATTGTAACCATTTTACTGCCCCTATCCCATAACATCATGTTCTAAGCCCCAAATATGCACAATAAAATTTATTTAGAAGAAGCAGCAGCAGCAGTGGCCAGAGAGCTAGCTAGCTAACTTTCTTTGTGCCATGGAAGATACAGTGAGAAATTGGCAGTTTGCTTCCTGGGAGAGGGCCCTCAACAGAACTGGACCAAATAAAACATACAAGTCAGGAAATAAAATGTGCTATGAATGAAAGTGAAGTAGAAGGGAGAAGAAGTGGTGGGAAGCTCTACAGGACAGATCATCTGAGATGCCACAGGGCAGTGCCATTTGTGCAGAGACCAGCATGAATGGAGGGACTCCTAGAGATGGAGGATTCCAGGCAGAGGGAGCAGCCCTGCAAAGTCCCGGGGGAGGCAAGTCTGATGTCCTTCAGGAGTGGCAGGGGGGCAGGTCCTGGGGAAGTGGAGGGAGACAAGGTCTGAGAAGTCAGTGTGGCTTCTCAGAGGTTGACGTGATATTTAGGGACCTGGTGGCCACTGTAAGGACATTCGGTTTTATTCTATAGTGAAGCTGGAAGTCATTGAAAAGTTTGGGCTGTGATATCACATATCCTGACTTCTGTTTTCAGAGGAGCAGTTTGGCTGCTGCATGGACATCAACAGTGGGTGAAGGGACTTGGAGGGAGAAGCAGAGGCACCTGCCATTGTCCAGGCAAAGGTGGTAAAAGTGATGGCACCTGGTGAAAGCAGGCAGCATTTCCTGCTGTATTTTGGATGAGGAGGGTGAGGGAAAAAGTTAAAAAGACCCCCAGAAGTGGAAAATGCTGGCCATGGTGGCTTACGCCTATAATCCCAGCACTTCGGAAGGCAGAAGCGGGCGGATCACCTGAGGTCAGGAGTTTGAGACCAGCCTGGCCAACACTGCAAAACCCCGTCTCTACTAAAAATACAACAATTATCCGGGTGTGGTGGCAGGTGCCTGTAATCCCAGCTACTTGGGAGGCTGAGGCAGGAGAATCGCTTAAACCAGGGAGAGATCGCACCACTGCACTTCAGCCTGAGCAACAGAGCCAGACTCCATCTCAAAATAAATACATACATAAATAAAGTGGAAATGTCATTTATTGAGATGAGTAATCCCAAAGGTGTGGCGGGTTTAGGATCTGGCAGTAATACTTCTATGTTAACAGCCAGGTACTAGAGTGGAACTCACCCTTCCAAGGCTTCTTTGTGTTATTCCAGAGCTGGGCATGGTGAAAGGTGGCAAGTTACTGCTTCCTTCCCTCTCAGCCTCTGTAATTAGCACCTTCATTCCAAAACATTACTGTATATTTGACTTGCCAGGAGAAATGGTTAAAAACAGATTCCAGGGGCCAGCAGAAATTCCCATTCAGTAGACCTGGGGAGGTATCCAGAAGTTGAGTGGTTTTTATTTTATTATTATGATGACGTAAAACAGGGTGTTGCTGTGTTGCCAGGCTGAAGTGCAGTGACACAATCATAGTTGGCTGCAGCCTTGAACTCACAGGCTCAACCTTTCCTCTTGTCTCAACCTCCTGAGTAGCTGGGACTACAGGCATGAGCCACCATGCCTGGCTAATTTTCTTTTCTAAGTTTCTTAGAGACAAGGTCTCACTGTATTGTCCAGGCTGGTCTGGAACTCCTGGCCTCAAGTGATCCTCCCGCTTCATCCTCCCAAACTGCTGGGATTACTCATGAGCCACCATGCTTGGCCTTTGAGTGCTTTTTAGCAACCACCCAGGGGAAGCTGATGCAGAAATCCATGGACCACACTCTGAGAAGTCCCATCAAGGAGGGGATGCTCCTGATGGTTTTGCTGTTGTCAAAAACAACCTGAAGGACATACGTCTCCTGGGCTGCTGAGGTGACCCCATCAGCCATCAGCCAGTCTCTCCTGGATCACCTCTGACAGACAAAAATCCCACAGGCAATGAGATCCTGTGTAAGAAAGGAATACATAGATGCAGTCTGGGCCAATGCCTAGAACATATCCTTCCAAGCCTCGAGCAAGTAGGTGGAGGTGGTGGGAGCAAGCCTTGCAGCACCTCCCCATTGTTAACCCACCAAAGTGCCAAGCCAAGAGAGGAGTAATCATGGAGTTTGTTGATGACATATACTGAAGATGTCCTCCAGGGTCTCTTAGATAACTGCTCTAACTTTTTCTAATCAGCAGGTATTTGAAGGTTGTGGGGCATAAGAAAAACCTCTGATAAGGCCCTTTTATTATCCACATATCAACCAAGATGAGTACAGTAATGGTCACATCTGGTAAACCATATGTAACCAGTGACATTGCATGGGATGGTCCTAAGCACAAAAACAGTTTCAACTCTAACCAGACAGTGGAACTGTGCATCATTTAGGCAGTTCTCATACGCAGACATTCTTCCTCTGACCTGATCCTGTATATTAGAAAATGCCATATATGCAATGCGTGTTCCATAGCAATACATGAGTGATGCTCATTAAAAATACAGATTCTCGGGCTCTAGGTTGGATGTTTTGAACATGTGAAAATTCCAGAGGCTCTGTAATTTTAAACCAGCTTCCCTGCAGTGCCAGACTTAGGCACTACTGATGTAGGTTTTTTCTAGATGCTGTACTTAAGACATGACTTAGAAAATATAGCAGCGAGCTTTGGATATATAAATGCTATTGTCTCATCTTTATAAGAAGGTGGTTCATGTTGGAGGATGACTTAAAGGCATCCAGCAATTCCTCCTCTAGCTACCCCTTCCTTATCAAGATGAGATGACACCATGGATCACTGCATGGACTATTTTGAAATTTAATTGTCATAAAGAGGTAATTACATGATTTGTATCAGCAACATTGGGAGGCCAGCGCCTTAGAAAAGACTGGGTTCAAATTATGAGTAAAAGGAGGCAAAGATAGTTTTGGAACCGCATGAACTGTAGACAATAATAATAGTTTCTTGGTAAAACTGTGCAAACTCCCTTTTTTGGGAGTACATGGTTCTAGAATAAAACACCTCTATGACTCATTGGCACCTGGCATTTAAGAGACAAACACAGTTTCAGAATGTGAAATCGCCATGGTAATGCTCTTCGCAACATACTGGCTCAGGCTGAGAATGGCACAGACTTAACTTTCTGGAAGATAAGCCTCCTGCTGTTGACATGAAAAGCCTCCGAGCATCTTTACTTAGGAGGTTGTAAAGATGATTAGAAATGTCTGCTGTTCCTGGAAGTGAAGCATCGCTTGAAGCTCTCCATGTGCCTTTTGGAGGTGACCAGGTATGTACTGCATAGAGTTTGCCTTGGGCTGCAGAACATTACCAACCTCAGCATCTGTGGAGGGGTGCTGGGCATTCCTAGTTCCCATGTTCCTCTCCACTCTGCCTCCACCCCTCGCCACACCCCCTCAGCAACTGATTCTGATGCCAGACTCGCTGGAGTCTTTCTGAAGCTCTCATTTCACTGATCCACTTCAGACATAATACCTTACATTTTAAAGATTTTTGAATTGTTATTCATACCTGAATAAACAACCTTCTTGATGTTTAAATGTTGGAGAATGCTGCAGCTTGGCTCTGGGCCTTCTCTCTTTCTATTCTCTTGCTTCATGACCTCACGCATGCTTATAGCTTCAATTACCAACTATGTGAATCTTTCCTGAATTTTATTCTAACTGCCAACCTAATATTTCCACTTTTCCAAGCTCCTGAAATTGAACATATCTCATTACAAGAACAGCTGTAGGGTTTTCTGCAGGAAAGTTGTGGTTCATAGCTACATCAGACTTTCCAATGACGTCCCCTGGGTAGTCTTTGTCCTAACAAAGAATAACAGAATCTTGGGAGGAAAATTGTGGGTGGGAATGCCCCGATGATGGATTCTCTAATCATGCATATGTCGCCCAAGTTAACTTCCATCTTGCCATCAAGCTGGGATTTGGTGCCTGTGGAAATATTAAGAGTATCTGGAGCCACCTCCTCAAATCACCCTGCTTCTTTTGCCTCTTAGAATAATCTACAGAAATGGCAATGAAAACAAGAGTAGATGCATAAACAGAAAAAGTTCTGGCGAGAGTTCCAGGTACCTTACATGGAAGCAGCTGGGTAAACAGTGATTTTGAGGCATTAACACATCATATTTGTACAGCAATGAGAGTTTTGAAAAACATTCATCCTTCACACTCAAAGTGAAGCCAGACATAACATTTACTAAAAAGCAAGAGTCTAGTACAGTGTTGGAGATGCATTCTGCCTCGCCCAGATTTCCAAATGTTTGCTCCAGTATTCTTTACAAACATCTCAAGGAAATTTCAACAGCTTTTCAGCTTGTTCAATGTGAATGAAAGAGAATATCCCTATGTTCTGGAGAAAGCAAAAACCCTGTCTTTCCAGCCACTTGGCCTGATGGAAGTATAAAGGCGGGTGAGTAAATTCTTAAATTTCATATTCAAATGTCTTGATGTCATTCTATGAAGAGAGTTATAATCAACACATTTGTAAGTCACCCGATGAACGTGGTTTCTTCAGATCATAGGTTGGAGCTTGGAATCCTCACCCAAGTTTTAGTTCTGAGGTTTCATATGTTTTCTGTTAGAAAATCATCCAGAAATGTAAAAGTGCAACTTTCCTTCAACACCGTCCTGGGCTTTTTTCTGCTTTGCGAAGGTGAGAGCTGTTCTGGGGAAGAGCTGGTTAGGACAGGAAGGGCGGGGAAGAAGGGCAGGGAGGGCACTACGGAGAGTTTTACTTAGAAATGGATTTCAACCAAATGACAGGACTCTGAATTATTTGAAGATCATTCTTTCCTCCAACCTCCATCCAAATTAAACAACATTCTCTGTTCCTCTTTCTCCTTTAGGCTTTTTGTATGCAGCAAAGCTGTGCATGATGTCTCTGATTTTAAATGTTTCACCCAAAATGTAATACGACTATGTTTATTTTTTTCTGTCTTACATGAGGGAAGTATTTCCATAAGACTTGGAAAACAAGACATAATTTGGGGACACAAAGGCAGATGAAGACTCATTACTCATTCTTTTTTTCTCCACTCCCTGAAATAGACAGTCCTTCCCTTCTGAACCAAATCTTATTCATTGTGTCATATCTAACTAAAATGGCACCTTTCCTAAGAGTGCTTGTTATTTGTGACTCCAGGACGTTCTATCAGCCGGTGTTGTGGATATCCTTCCCCACATATTTCAGGGCTCCAAGTACAGCACAGTGGCGGCATTTCACGCTCCCTGGAACCTGTGAGGTGGGTGCCACATCGTCTTCACTTTTTGGATGTGAAAGCTGAAGCTCAGAGGTCCTGTCACCAGTCTATGTGTCAAGGCTGTACACATCAGTAAGTGCACAGCCAGGGTCTGCGGCCCCACTGTCCAGCTTCAGGGGGGTCCACTCTGAAACTCTCTGCAGTGCTCTGTCCTGCCTGGTAACCTCACTCACGGATTCCTTTAAGGCCTATTCTTTTATCTTCAACGAAACCATGAAGCCCTTGATGACAGCTTTTGTCTTGTACTTTTTTTTGCATTTGGATAGCCACTTCACAAAAGAATACCTGCAGGAGTCTATCATACATGCACTGATTGAGATAGATCACGTGAGGATATGTAAAACCAGAGACTTGAAAAATAGCAAGCTGAACTTTTAGATAAGGTAATCAGTCTGTGGCTTATTGGTGGTAGTTTATATTAATGGTTGTTAGAATCATGTTGTTTCCAAGCAAATAACACAATAAGAAAACAATCCAGTAATACCCCTTAGCTTTGTGAAGGTGTTATGATCAGTTTTATGTAAGACCACACTGTAGTAAGTTATGGGGGGGTTGTCCAGACACCCCCATGTGAGTAGTGTCAAAACACATACTCACCCCCACCCTGAGTCGCTGCCTTGGGTCTCATCCAGCAATGACCGTGAGTGCCCCAACACCTGAGCCCATAGATGCTCTTATTTCAGAACTCACCTATGTCAGGGAAGCCCCCCGTCTCCCACTGGTTCTTTCAGTCTAGACAGTTCTAGGGCATGGTCCTTTCCCAGGATGGGCACTGTGGGTATATAAGTATGGGGAGGGAGACTGGTCACTATTTGTATGTGTGGAATTGGCCACCTGAGAGAATCTGAGAAGGGTCTGAAAAAGTCTGTCCACATCCAGTTATTATGGAGCAGTAATGGAGGCAAAACTGTCCCTGGAATCAGTTCATGATATAACCCAAGTGTCACAAAGAAAGGATCTGGGCAGAGAAAGCGAGTTTTGTTGGAGCCTGGGTTGAGTGGGAAGAGCAACTGAGAGATGAACAACACATGATGGGGTGAGGGCTGGAGGAGAGAGAGCGGGAGGGCGCTGGCCCAGGAGACATGACCACACCAGATTATGTGGACCCCACCTGAGGCACAGCCCTAGGAGGACTTGCAGCAAGGGGAGTTGGTGTCCCCATTTCAGGAAGGCTCCCTTGACAGGTAGGGAATGTGGACTTTCCGTAGAGTAATGCTCTGTTCGCCACTTGTCTAAATAGTAATAAATCACCAGTAAATTCCTGGTGCTGTTTGGAAGGCTTGGACTTCAAAGCCCCAAATTCACAAACAGGAACCTTTCATTAACTCTGGAAAAGGAATTTCACTTTATTTCAATTTGTGTATTTTGGTTATTTAGTGGAAGCATATATTACTGACCAACATGACATTCCGTTTTGAATCAAGTGCCTTTTATTCTAGAGCCATCAGACATTGAAATTATGTGTTTAAATGCTTGACCAGCCTTCATCTGTACCAAATGTTTGAACTTGCTTTTATAAAAGATGAGACAACTTTGCTTTTTAGTTTCTTTTTTTTAAAAGCTGGTTTTAGTCACGAGATACCATAAGACCAAAAATCCCCTCGGAGCTGTAACATTTTGATTTTCCTGCAGTTCAAAGTACTACCTTTCTCCATTAAATAATTTAAAGCATCTTTTTTGAGAGAAGGGAATAAAAGCAAGATCTAATCTGGAATTGAATGCCTTGTGGTGTGTTGTTTTGCTGGGGCCTGTCGCCTAATTCTGTCTTTATTTCTCCTCTTTTCCTCCCTTCTCAGCTACGCTTGGGTATCCAATGTCAGAATTATTTCTTTCATCAGACCCATGCAAACGGAATAATATTCTCTCTGCTGAACATCACTGTTGCTTGGACCTCTGAAAGTTAAGGTCAAACATCCCTTTTTGTTTTTATTAAGAAGCATTGCATCACACAGAGAAAATATTAAACACTGATCTTTAACAAGAGCACTGAAAAGCAAATTGGGATCGATCTTATTTTCAGCTGGGACAGCCATTTCCTTCAGGCTTGACCTGAGGATCAGATGTTTGACTCTTCTAGGAATCAAGGTGAAGATGGATAAACATGCAAGTTTGAAAGGAAGCAGGAACAAGGCAATCCAACTTGTATTTTCTGTAAGCTGGCGGCAGAACATTTAACTGCCAGCTCCTGACAAGGTTTGGAAAACTCATCAGTGGGAAAGCAGCCAAAACACTGCTCAAGCATGGGTGGTCACCAGCAGCAAAGGAGGGAAAGCAAGCCAGAAAGAAAGAAGGAAAAAAAGAGAGAGTCTTTATATAAGTACTTTCCCATAATATTCTAGCTATCTGCTTTCCTGAAGCAGTGTAACTGTCACCATCCTGCTGAAAGCTCAAATCAAGGTGATGCAATGAGGAAGTATTTCATATTAATAACTGCGTAAAACAGAGACAACACATTATCATCTATGCAGGCTTGGCTGGGCTGGTGTGCACCTCACTTCCCAGTTTCAAGAATAGAATGCTCACACTGCATCATATATCATGCCTCCCAAACCTTGTGGTCAGATGAATTTTAATATCAATCTGGGGAAAAACTCCTTTCCACTATTGAAATTTTGGTTTTGGTTTTGTTTGTTTGTTTGTTTGTTTTACTGTTAGACTGTGCATAAACACAGAGACCAAGATAACAGTAAGCAATACAAATGTCAACCAACTCAACAGCTGAAACAGCTAAACCTAATACCCTGTAGAAGCACTCACATACATCACCAATTTAAGAATTTTGTGAGAAACAGAGTACATTTTTTAAAGTAAGAGATGAGTTCTCTATTAAGTTAATCATGATAATAGCGTTGATATACTTTAGGTCTTTTTTTATATAGGTAGTCTGCAAAAACCTTCCTCTTTGATTAGTAATTTTTTTTATTAGTGAGATGTATGGTCATAAAAACATATGTGCAGATGTTTGCCTCCCTTGAGAGCTGGCCAGTTGCTCTTGCAAGGCAGGCCAGTTCAAGGCCATTTGGATCTCAGGCACTACAAGGGGCAGCTCTATTTTGTGACAGGATCATTCCCTGCACTGGCACCAGAAATAAAGCTTAAAGGTGAATCTCCCAAGTGAACATTTATCTTTGTACTCAAAGAGCTGCATTTTCATGATGACTGCCTCAGAGACTTTTTTTTTAAAATGAAGCTCTCTGCTTTGCCTCTGTTACCAAAATCCAAGGTTCTATGACAACCTCATGCTTATAAACTTTCCTATGTCTTCTGTAATATGTCTGTGATTCTGTGAGCCATGCCTCCCCCTCACTGTACCTGGCCCACTTATAAGGATGCAACTGAGTGTCTTGTCTTCATTTAGAGGGGAGCAAGACCAATGCCCATCTTCAAACCATGAGCAGTCTCACTTCATGAGATTGTCTGCTCTACAGGCCCTGGGCAGGGTGCAGAACATGTTCCCAGAGACGTATCTTTGTCTTTGTCTGCAAACTCACAACGTTCAAACTTGAGACTCAGGAATGGCCTCTATTTCAGGATGCTATACCTGGTGACATAATTGGGTTTCACTGGATTTGCTCAACATATTATCTAGTTGTATGACTGAATTGGTCCCCTTTTTGCACAGATGTGGCTTCTAGAAACTTACAATATTTTTGAGTCATTCTATTGCTTTGGGTGCTACACATCTTGAAAGGAAAAAGTTGCACAGGTCAAGTATAACTGTTAGCATTTGACCGTTGCTTTTGCATCAATTTCAAGCATTCACTATGGTAAGTTGATATGTTTCTAACATGTGGTATTGCTTCACCATTGAAGCTGTATTTTTTTCTTACATTGTTCGTTCAGTAATAACATATTTACCTGATATTGGAACTAGAACACAGGTTCCGGTTTAAGTCATATGGTAATGACTGGCTTTTGGTTTTTAATTGTACAATCTAAGTTAATAGCAAATCTCCTTTGTATTTGTGTATGTGTCTGTGTGTGTATATAATAATTAATGCCAAATATTGCAGCTCTTTTGTTAAGAAGACCGTGGTCCACATACCAGTGGGGGAAAAAGAAAGAGAACATTACAAGCATGGAGATCATCAGAGAATCCTTGATTTGGGTCCTAGTTTTGGTTTTTGTTCCCTGTACGACTTTGGAAAAGTTATGTTGCCTGCCTTATACAGATTGGTTTAAGGATTGAGCAAGATAATCCGTATTAAAATTTAGCCCAGTGTGAAAGTGAAAATATTAGGAAGTGATACTTAATATTAAGAAGTGTTATATAATTATTGTTTTTGTTATGAAACAAAGTTCTTATTCCTGTATATGAATGTGCACATTTCCAGATGTTCAGTAAAACCATGTCTCAATGCAAACTTCTTTTGGAGGCTTCCAGCTAGGAATCTTTAAGACACTATTAAGGCAAAATGTTCTGCTTCTATGTCTTCTGGCAATTTTTATACAATATAAAAATATGAATAAAAGTAAGTTAAATAACGTGTTTCTTAACACATCCTTTCCAAAATGATAAAGTAACTCCTTAAGCACTTTCATAACCTTTAAATGCAGTGAAACCAATATTCTTGTCTAGCAAACAGACAGGAACAAGGGCAAGGTATCATAGAGAAAAATGCTTTGCTTAAAAACCGGAAGAATTGAGTCCAAGCCTTTTCTTGGTCTCTGACTAGCTGTGTGATTTGAAGCAAATTAGTTCTCCAAGTCAAGCTTTTTTATTTTTTTTTTTAAATCTGCAAAATAGGAGAAAACATCCCCATATCCTACGAATGCTGTGAGGGCTGAGATACACGTTGTACAATCACCTTTCTTATACTATGGAGAAAAGGCATTGTTGAAGCTGAAGGCGATTTCAGGTGGTTTATTCAAAAAATATTTTTTTGGTAGCCTCGTCTTTCTAATGACATACACCCTCACAGGGTGATGACAAAGCGTGAATGACAATGTGACCCACTCGCGCTGACGTACTTCAAGGGAAATCCTCTCATGACTTTATTACTTTCACAGTCTCTACCCCCTCAAGCCTCAGACCAGCTGCTAATAATTATGAAACTCACACTCTCTTTATATCTTTTTGGATTTCAAAAATATTTAGTATTGTGATTTGTGGTCAGAATTCTCTTGATTACAAATAACAGAAAACCCACTGGAGGAATTTTGGAAATAAAAGGAAGGAGAGACTTGGTTACCAGGATATGGGGGCTCTTGGAAGCAGGGGACCAGGGAGCCCCTTGATCCTCCCCACTGCAATGAACCACAGTCCTACTCTCTGATTGGAGCCCGGGACATTCTCTCTTCTATTTCTCAGCCTTGCTTCACTCCAGGAGGGCTTTTGATTCTTCATCATTGCAGATGAGCCTTCGATTTCCCACCTGGTGAAGAGAAAAAGATCCTGTATTCTTTTTCCAAAATTATATGCCCTGTGGTCAAATACAGCCAAGTTAAAACTAAGCTCTTTTAGTTGCCATTTCTGGTAGTTTCAAATGGAAGAGGCTCATTGGCCCAGCTTGGGTCAGGTGCTTTTGTCTGGTCCAATCAGTGAGGCCAGAGAGGAAGGGAGGGTCTCACTTTATAAACGTGGCTGCCTCCACTGTAACCACGTGGTTGAAGCTCTGGAATTTGGAGTTTGACTCTAAAACTTTACCTACCTGTAGTCGAGATGGTCTAAGCATGCCATAGCTGTGGAAGGACAAACACAGCTTCCTGTGATTCTGTCCATTCGCTTTTTACAAAGCAGAGCCCCACACTCAGCACTGAGATAGGGAGAGTTTTGACGTTGTAGTTTTCCATGAATATTGGAGTTAACTTTCTCATACTAAAGTATATTTGCTGTCCCAAAGCCATGCAATGGGGTCATTAGGTCAAATGACAGGAGAAAATAGTTTGACTTTTCTAATTAAGAAGAAATTTTTGTTAAGTAACTCACAAGTTTAAAAGGATTGTACCTACTTACAGTTTGCTATGTACAAACTATAAACTGTTTAATACATACAAAAAGCTTGATTTTGTAACATAGGCATGTTCTTTTTGTAAAACAGAGTGAAAGTGCTTTGCATTACTGTGGAAAAAGACATTATTTCATTCATACATACTGTGTACTAGAGCACAGTAGAAAATTATACTTTTGGATAATGAAAAATAGAAAGCATACAATATAAAATCATATGGTTCAGAATTTCATGGGCATCGTGAAAATGCTACATGGAAAGCAGAACATTAAGCTTCTTATCATATGTGCAGTGTTCTGAAAGCAAACAAGCGACAGCACAGAGTAAAATTAAATAATTGCTTGTTGAACATGATGTGTGTATTCAGGTGTGCAGCATGGCTACTTATGGAGCAGTTTTGTCATTTTGCCCATTTTTAGTTGACTGACTTAAATCAATATGTAGTATTTTGGTTAAAGCCTGATGAACGTTTTCTCCTTGTGCAAATCAAATGAAACTTGGATCCTCTGGCCCAGTTGTGAGTATGAACATGGATTTATTCTCTCTTTATCTTTTCATATAGGAGATGGCAGTTCCTAAATCTGGTGTCTCAATCTTAGAGATACTTTGAGAATAATGAGATTACCTTTAAGACACCTCCAATCATTTAACTGTTGCTGAATCACTTTTTTTTGACCAAGGGTTTGGTTTCATTTTTTGATGGAATGTTATGCATTTGTATGCTCACCTTCATTCTCCATTAAAAAAAAAACAAAAACAAACAAACAAAAAACACAAAACAAAATATCTCACAAGGTTTGGTGTCCTTAATTCCAAACGGTTTCTTGATCTTGAAGGACTTCAGGCAACCTGAAAGGAGCCCTTGGATCAGGGACAGTGCACACCTCCCCTGCTGTGGGAAACCGTAGAAGAGTACAGTCTGTGGTTAAACCAGTGGCCAAAGCCTGATTAATTCCATACAGTCCACAGAATGAGAACTCAAACACCATGGAAATTTACAGAAGGTACAGAGACCTGGGCTAAGCAAAAATGATACCATTTTTTCCCCTATTCGTCAGGAGTTAGAGTTTTGTGTAGAAACCCTGCAGATGACCATTGTTGCTCCATAGCTAACGGGGTGGACCAGTGATGTGCATCGACCACTTCTACTTGGATTATCCATGTGGATGTTCTCAACCCTGCCAACAAGTCCCAGAGGAGACTAGGCTTCACATGAGGGAAAATGCAGTTGTCGCCTTTCAGTTATAATATCTTAACCATCAAATTATCAATACAGTATTAATAACGATGTTAATTACACATATGTGTGGCAAAATTCTGTCTACACACTTACCAATTACTTTCACAACAGCTCTAAAAGCAGATGTTATTGTTTTTATATTGCAGAATATGAATCTGAATCTCATGGAAGTTAAATAATTTTCCGATGTCTCTAACTAGTAAATAGTAGGGTCAGAATTTAACATAAATCCATCTAAATGTAAAGTTTGTATTTTTCTCACTGTGATGTATTTTCTAGTTTTCTAAGCCACAATATCTTGAAAATTAAAATATTATTTATATACCATAAATTACCCTTTTAAAGTGTACAATTTCATGGTTTTCGGTATACTGCAAAGTTGCACACCATCACCACTATCTAATTCCAGAACATTTCATCATCCCCCAAAAGAAACTCAATACCCACTACCAGGAACTCTCCACTCCCCCTCCCCATAACCCCTGGAAACCACTCATCCACTTTCTATCTCTATAGATTTGCCTATTCTGGGTATTTCATATACATATAATCATATGATGTCTGGCTTCTCTCACTTAGCATGTTTTCAAAGTTCATCCAAGTCGCAGCATGTGTTAGTACTTTATCTGTTTTATGACTGAATAATGTTCCCTCATGTGGTGACGGTTACAACACATTTTTTATCCACTCATCAGCTGATAAACTTTTTTCTATTATGAATAATGCTATGAATATTGTGTATAAGTCTTTGTTTGAATACCTTTTTTCAATTTGGGGAGATATATGCCTAGGTATATTTTCTTATTTTAGTAAAATAAATCTTATGTTTCAGAAATTCAAATCTGGGTTTTAATTCAGAAAATATTTATTGATTGTCCACTAATAACAAGCACATGACTAAGCATCATAGGTCAGAGAAAGAAAAATAAAAAGGTCCACTGCCTTCCAGTGAGTCCCGCCCTCTCACAGTCTTATGGTTGTGAGTGGCAGGTGTGTGCACATGCACGCTCTTCTTTTCCCTGAGAAAAAAAAAACTTGATATGTAGACAAGTCTGAAATTGGCTTATCAACAATGATTTGGGAGCTGCCAAATTGTGGTACAGTTTTGACACTATCTTTTCAAAGAGATCTGAATCAGACTCTGTCATTAACCTCATAGGCCTTTAGCCATGAAAAAAAGTATCTTCATCCAAAGTAATGAATAGACAAATTAAATTTTATTAGGCATTTAACGATTCATAATTTATTACTTGTTTGGCAGTCACTTAGTTCAACAATTCATTCATTCATCTATTCAATATACGTGGTCACCCTGGCACTGTGCTAAGTGCTGGAGAGGTAATGTAGAAAGGGAGGAGCCTGGAGTCCCTGTTCTCTCAGAGCTTTCAGCCTGGAAACAGATGCAGTCAAGCAAACAGGGGATTGTAATGGAGTGTGATTGAGGCTTTGATAGGGAAATACAGGATGTTATTAAACCCCAAAGGAGAAGCGTCTTACCTTGATTAGGGGAAGCAAGAAGATGTTCCTGGAGGAGTGATGCCCAAGCTAGACCTGAAGAATAAGTTAGTTTAGCAAAGAATTTATAGGAACTCATGAACAGTGTTTCAGGAAGAAAAAAACCACATCTATGCAGGACTGCACTTTTGTTGAACTGAAGAAAGTTTATGGAGACCAAAGTTCACAAGACCCTGAGGATGAGAAATGGGACTGAAAATGGTACCTGGAGCAGATCATTCAAATGCCTTAAGCTTTGCTATGGGTACTGGAATTTATTCTAAAGGAAGCAGGGAGCCATATAAAACTATATGCAAGTAAGTGAAATGATCAGATTTACTGCGGGCTTCAATATGGATAATGATTGGAGACTGGAAGCAGAGGGACAAGTTCAGAGCCTGTTGCATTAAGCTACAGATGAGGGATTGTGTCTTGAACCAGGGAGTTGGCTATGGATACGGAGAGAACTTGACAGATATCTGCTACATAGGATGTAGGATCTGCAAGACTTGGTGGTTGGTAAAGGGACTGGAAGGCATGAAGGAGGGAGAAGGAGGAGTCGAAGGAGGCCCCCAGATTTCTGGATCCCTCCCATATTCCCTCAGCCCTTGTCATTTGGTGCTTGCCAGCCCAACTTTGAACTGCCAGCATTTGCATGTCTTTGCTTGAGGGGCTGCCAGGCTTAAGTTTAACAGAATTAACACTCCCAAGGAGGAACTCTCAAGAGGAGAGTTGGCAGATAAATACCCCACTTCCCTCACTTTCTGGGTGGGTCAATGCTAAGACATGTTCTGTGTGGTCTCCCAGACTTCTCCATAGGGTGAACCCCAGTTGCCCACAAAAGGGACTGGCTTGATGTACACCTTTTATGGGCTGCTTTTTCTTCCCTATCTCACTTCTTTACTCCCTTATTGGTGTATTCTAGAGTTGCCTCCCAAATAAACTACTTTCTTGCACATCCTTGGCTAAGCATCTTCTTTTAGGGAACCCAATCTAAGGTATCCGCGCTGTAAACGTGGATAGAAGACCAGCCACAAAGTTAGGGAATGCCCAGGGAGTGACCCGTGTGTGTTGATGGTGGTAGTGATGGTGGATGAAGTTAAAAGAAGTGGAATCAAGTATCAAAAAGCCAGTTCTGTAAGCACGGAGGCTGAGATTCCAGGAGACATGGAAGTGAAGGGTGTCATCTGGGCAGTTGGTCTGAAGTACAGAAGAGAGGGCTCAGCTGGAGGTGATGACTGGGGGTTTATGGAAAGAACAGGTGGGGGCAGGGTGCCAAGGACAGATCCTTGAGTAAAACTGCCACTTGGCAAGGAGGGAAAGAGTCGTTCACTAAGGAGACTGAGAGGGAGTGGCCAGAAATAAAAGGAAAACCAGAACAGGGGGTGGCACCCAAAGATGAGCGTCTCCAGGTACATGTTATAGTGATGCATTTTAACTATCAGCTCCACAGGCTTCTCCTGGCACCTCCGTGGACTCCGTAGGTTCCATCCCTACATCTCAATGCTTATCACAGTTCATCCTTTCCTGGAACATAGTCTCTGTTTTCTGGTTCTGCTACAGAATCAGGAAATACAATGTTACCACACTGTAAATTTGTAGAAAAGCCATAATACTTGTGTGGCTTCCTGCCTTTCACTTTCCTCCTCCAATAACTGAAAGAACATGAAAATTACAATAATAAATTTCCTCTGATGAGTTACTTGCTGGTTAATGCACATCAATCAAGAAAACATAACCTTTAATTCTTTTATTTTTTAATATTCATGTTTATTTACTTTTACGTTTTTAATTTATCTTGTCTGAAAAATACAGCTCAAAGGTTCAATATCAATAGCAATGAAAAACACAAAGTTTGCTCTCAGTCATTTCCTGCCCCGGTTTGAAATGTGAACTTTATCATTTTTGGAATTTTCATACAAGCTTTTGTTTGCTTTCATTTTCTTCTTTGTCAACCACTTACAAAAAAAAAAGACAACTTTTTGTGCATTTTCTTTTCCCGATGAAAGGTACAGTGCTTCTGTGAACGTGCAGAGAGAACTCTGCAGCTCCCGTGCTCCATCTGCCTTCGTCGGGCGGGCTATTTGTAGCTCCTCTGGCTCCTGCAGGACACAGGACTTCTCTAGAGCAGAGCTCCACGTTTGTTTTTAAAATCCCAGATGTGTTCAATTTTCTTTTTGAATTTCTCTTGTTTTGTACATTTAGGCTTATTTTTGTGCTGTGGTTGGCGTGGTCTGCGCATTTTCTCCCTTTTAGTGGCTGTGGCAACCTTTCTCTTTACTTCATAGCATGCTGTGCAATTGCTTTTGCTAATGTTCTGTGGCCATTGAGGGGCAGAAGTGATTGGTGTGAATATGGGTAGGGTCAAGCAGTGGAAGTACTTTCTTATATACTTGACATTTTAAATCACAGAAAGAGAGCTCAGAGAGACACTTGCAGAAAGGGCACTTGTTTAAATGTGCACTGAACAGGCAGATTCCAGAGTCACACGGCTCAGGTATGAAAACCGGTTTACTCACAAGTAAAAACCCTGGGAAGTTGTTTGACTTCTCTATTCTATGGTTTCTGCATTTGTAGAAATAAGTAACCCCTTCCTAATAGTGAGACAGAGGAGAAAAGATTGATTTAAACTACATGAAATTGCCAGTATTCATCCCTTTTGGCCTGGGAGAATGGCAGTTTCATATGGATCTGCCTAATTATAGAGAATTCTGGACCCTCAGCAGCCCTCGACCTTCGTAGCTGCTGTCAGGATAAAAGTTAACCTTGAGAGCCAGGCCTCTTTACTCATAAACAAAGTCCAGCATGCCTTGAAGCCTACAAATGCAGAGCCACCTCTCTTTCTACACTCTTCCCTGATCCCTCCACTCCTCTCTCTCCCTCCTCCTGCTCCACCCCTCCCCCTATGCTTCTTTCCACCCTCCTCCACTCCCCCTACTTCTCTTGTCCTCCTCACCCACTCCTCCCAAAGGCCTTGACCCCAAAAGGTTTCAGTTAACTCTCTAGAAACTAGGCCCCATTTCTGATCTGTTCCTTGGAGCTTTTTCTGGGCCCCTGGTCCTCAGATTCCTTATCTGCCAGATGGAAACTTCACACCAACTTCCTGGTGTGCTGTGAGGGTGAAATGAGGGAAAGAGTGAAAGGTCTCAAGCCATAATGTGGGCACTTTCCTTACACCCAGGCCTCGGTAGCAACCACACATGGAAGCCGACCCACTGAGCCTTGGAACCAGCAGGGACACAGGACACTTGCCCTGGCCCAGGCAGTGGGCCCAGGGGAGGGTTCTCATTTCCCTACTGATTATCTTATATCATCACTTGTTCTGTGTAGCCTTAAGTAAGCCATTTATGACCTTTGAACCTAAACATCTTCACCCATTAATTAAAGAAATTGGGAAGCCTCTTTCATCTTTATTCAGTGATTTGAATTATTAGTAAATTGTAAAATGCATAAGCATACAAAGGAAATGTTATCGAATGTTCATTACAGCATTATTTTCAGTAACAAAACAAGGAAAACGATTTAAACGATAGATTGTGGTAGATTTATGACAGAATATTGTACATCTCTTAAATTATATTTTATAAGAATGTGTAATAAACACCTTTATCACTTTAAAGCAAAATAAAACAGATCCACAAAATGCAATAGGTAATTTTATTTCCAACTCTGTAGATATAGATGTGGATAAAGAAATAGAGGTGTGGCAATAAATAAAGAATTACAAGAATACGCATAAAAATATTAGACATTATCATTGTCATGTAGCAGAATTGAGTGGTTTAATTATTCCTTACTATTTGTATGTATTTCATAAATTTTCTACAGTGAATATAAATATATATAACAGCATATATATATATATTCCAGCACATGTCATTATGTCATTTAAAATACATAGAAAAAGTGAACACCAATAGCCTATAAGGATTTGTCTTCTTAATTTTCAAACATTAATCATTTCATTGCATTATGGCCACACCTTCATCATTCAGGAGTGGGAAAGGTGATTGGGGGTAAGTGAACACTGTAAAGTTGGAGGAGAAGCTCTCTTTGTCAGTCTCAGCAGCTTACTCAGCCCCATAAAGTAGTAGTTAAAAACAAGACTTGGTCTTTCTGGTGTCTGGACGTGACACATACTCTACTGCTGAAATAACAAAATCCATCTTTTTTTTTCTTCTGGTGTTCATAAAATAGAAATTAATTCAGGTAGTCTCACCTTGAAGTTTTGGAGAGAAAATTTAAATCAGTTCTCACATCACTACTGCGTCATTGCATTATGTGAAAATGTACCCCCAGTTCTCCTCCTTTTCCCCATCTGAGCAGTTTCTCTTGGCTGTACTTTTCCTGATGGTCGGGATCATTTTTTCTCACTCTTTCCTTAGTTCCTCTGCTCTCTCCTTCCATCCACTGAGTACCATGCACTGCCAAAGTCCACCCACCTCCATTTGCCTAAAGTCTTTAGACGCTGAGTGGGTTCTCCCTGGGCAAGCCATCTGCATCACTCTTCAGGGAAAATAAACACAGCCAAACAATGGGTGTTTGGTTGTTTTCTAGGACTTATTCTTTTCCTACAAAAATAGCCCACCGAGGAGGCTGGTCAGGTGCTTTAAGGACTTTGTGGCTGCTCTGGTCCATCTGGGTTCAGGTGTGGACTTCAGTAGTTATTCAGAAGCTTGCTGTCGTTGATTTCTCTCAGGTGAAGGGACACTGCCCAGTCCAAATGAAGGTTTCTTAGGCTTTTGAACCTGGGGATGTAGCACCAGGGACTTCTGACCTCAGAGTTAGTTTGGCATTTACCGGCAGTGGCCTAAGACCATCTGCCTGATCCACCCCTTCAAAACCAAATATTAGGCAGGCAATGAATGGTTGCAGGTATTTCTGGACTGCCCTGGTAGTATTGTGCTAAAAAAGCAAGAGATTTCAAGCCATAGGATTAATATGCCCTCTGATATTTAACTAGTGGGTGAGTTAATGTGGACATTTAAATGTGTGTGTATCTTTACATTATGCACAATATTACGCATCTATGAAAATGATCGTTTGCTCCAGCCAAAACCAAGTGGTCCAATTTGAGGCATGACTCACTGGACCTACACCATGATACTCTGTTAAGCCCCCTTCTAATCATGAGACAACTTAGCACCTTTTCAAAGACCTTGGGAATTCACAACTGCAGTTGGATTAACCACACATAATACAAGCAGTTCCCAGTTTTCCACAGGGTTATTGTGCAGTACCTTGAATTGCCATTAGAGGTCATCAGTAGTCAACTCGCTGAGAGGCGGCCCCCACCTTGCCAACATTTGGAAGTCTAGAACATTCCTTAGGAAAATGTGTCTCTCGTTTTAGTGTTCTCATCTATAATATTAGTAGGTCTATCAGTAATTTTTACATTTAAGGCTTACTTGTAAGACTTTATATTCAGGATCCAACGATCTACTAAGATGCTAGATTTTCATTAAGAGACCCATTGGTGCTGATAAGGGAACCTGTGCCCAAAAAAGCAGCTCAAAGTAGAATCTCTGATAGGGCCTGAAGGGATCCCGGCCATAAAATCCATAATACAACACTGATCAATAACAAGAATCAGTACTATCGTTTTAAATGTTTCATGGAACACCTGTGATGTACATGACTCTACAGCCACTGAAATAATTGTGAAAGGAGGCCACAAATGTATTGACATGAGAAGACACCCATGCTATACTGTTAAGTGAGGAAACTAGTTGAAAGAAAATCCTGTAAACTATGATCTCATTATGTATATACCTACACATTTATCTTTTTAATATAGATTTTTAGAGTCCAGAATCTAACAGTAATTATGTTAGGGAAATGAGGATGTGTTGGGTTTCTAAAGTTGCTCAATGCCTCTGTATGCATTAGACTTTTTGTAATTGTGTATTTCTTTCATAATTAAAAACATTTCCTTTTTAGATGATGGAGAAAGTGTCACCTTTCTGATGACTTTCCTGGGACCTCCCGGAGGTCTGGGCTCCTTTCCTGCATCCCTGGATAATAAGCCTTACCTCTGCTATTCCTCCACTCATGTGGCATTCTAATTGTTCCATAATTTGGTCTCCCCAAATGAAGTCCAAAGAACTCAAGGTCAGGGTCTGAGTCCCACCTGTTACTGTGGCTCCAGCACCCATTATACTTGCTGACAGGTAAATGTTCTAACCTTTATCTGCTGAATGAAGGAATGCCACATGGGATGTGTGAAAGTTAATCCACCCCTCCAGGTTTGGTGTGTGAGCCAACCATGGAGGTGCCAATGGGGGCAGCTCTTCTTTCCCCTACAAACCCTCTCTGAAGTCTCCCCGTGGAAGATTCATTCACAGAGATGACAGTGTGGGAGTGATTACTCTGGGAGCCTCTCTGTGCATGGCAGGTGCAGGGGTCATGGGGGTAACTGCTCTAGTGGGGAGGCCCAGGTCCAGTGCATGTGGGACACGGCTCGAGTTGGCTTTCATCTCTGGGCTTCACACTTACAAAGGCTGGCTCCCTCATCTCAGCAGTCCTCAGCTTTCAGCACGTCCTCCGGATACTTCAGATCTTTATGTGAGCTTAAAACACTGAGTTACCTGCTGGGGGTGCAGTTGGGATCTGCCCATCACTACTCCTGCTTCAGAGGACAACAGCCAACAGGCACAAGAATGGCAGTATACCAGTGAGTCCATAATCCTACAACTCCACTAATAGGGGTTTGTGCAAAGAAAACAATGTATACATTGATACAAGTGACACCATCGAGAAAAACATCAGGAATTGCCTAAATGTCTATCAGTAGGGCTCTGAATAACTAAATCAGGCTCTGGAATACATTGAAGTATTCTCGGGCAGGATAAAAATGAGGACTGTGAGAATCGTGTGAGAATCACCAGGAAGTTTGTTAAAAGCAGATTCTCAGCGTGCCTGGGGTGCAAGATGCTGACTGTATAGAATGAAGAGTCTAGGAATCTTCATTTTAAAAATGTGTCTTGGGCAATTTTACTGTATACGTCATGGGAACCCATCTTTGGGAAACACTAGTGCAGCTGTGAATTAACTGATGTAGAACAGTAGGCATGTCAGAAAAAAAAAATCTACAGTCTGCATATGCACAGAAAGCAAGTATCTGAACGATTACAGGTCCAAATTTTTGTTGCTGGTTGAGTATTAGTGGAGAATCTTTATGACTAATTCATTTATATATACTTTTTGGCTTATCTGTGTTTTGTAATTTTTAACAAAAAGCTTGGATGACTTATGTAAAAATGGAACGATGAAATCTAAAACAAAAATCACTGTCTTACTTGTCTGGTGGGCATTTGTAGCAAGCCAGATGGACCTGAGGGAGGTGGAGGCAGGGCAGGGACTCTCACCTCCTCATTGCTCTCCAGTGGAGAGCTGGAGTCTGGGCGAGGGACGGTCTCTGACTCTACTTCCTGAAAACATAGTGGTCCCCAAGCTGGACATGGGGCTTCTGCTATTATTCACTTTTAGAAGTGACCTTTTTCCTGGGCCACAGAAAAATCAAATCAATAGATTTTTCTCAATGTTTTTCTGTTTCTGTCCTGTAATTTTAAAAATCATTGAACACTTCCTAAATGGAATCTACGTAAGATGGTATCTGATTTAACATGGAATTGTATATTCAGCTATTGTAAGCTTGACCCATCCAGTATTTCCACATGATTCACACACCACAAAGAATGCACAGACCATCCAGATTCTCTCACATCGGAGCCATTCGAGAAGCACCAGTACAACAGAAAGAGCAAAAACCAAAATCAAACATGAATTCCAACCTCAATTTTGTCTGAGTGACATGGGAACACAGGTGCACTTAACCTTTCTGAGTCTGTTTTGCCTCCATATACACAAGTGTAATTATGGATAGTCCGAAGGGCCGGGCGCTCGTCAGAATGAAAAGTGCAGGTGCCAAGCTCTCAGCAGTATCTCTCATACTGAGTGGGAACACGGTAACTGCTAGGTCCACTCCTTGTCCTGGAGGTTGGGCCCTGTTCCCTGCAAAGACAGAACCTCTGCTATGTTGAAGTTCGGCTTAGCGACACATGTGCCTGGCCTTGGCGCTCTGCTGAGCAGCTGTCCACAGTCCAAACTCCCTGCCACATACCCCCAGCCCTCCCGGCCATTCCCAACCTCCTCCTCACCTGCTTATTTTCATTTGCCCCCTCCTGTTTATCTAGTCTGGGTGGCTTCCGCTATTGGACTCTGCTGTCCACACCTCCCTGTCCTCGGCCTCAGAATGTTATTTATTGAACAGGGAAAGAAAAGGAAGTACTTCTATGTTGGTCTCTCTTGGGGCCCCTAAATGCTTGATAAAGGGAAGAATTGAGGGAAAACACATCATTTCTGATTTTCCCAGGGAAATGCACCTTGCAGTCTGGGGCACTGCTGGACACAGGGGACATGTCAATTGACCCTAAGGGTGTCTCCAGCACCCCGTGTGGATACAGAAGCACAGGTGTCCCTTCGATGGATTAAATGCCAGCCGCTGAGAAATACACACACACACACATGAAAGAAAAGAAAAAGAGAAAGTGTAGGATGTGATTAAGAACCATGTTGGTTACCAAGGTGTTTTCTCTTCATAGCAAAGTACCTTTGGTTACCAGAGAAGACAAGAGAGGCACAAAGTCACAGTCCACGTGCTTGAAGGATCTTAAGGCATTGATGTGACCTCGTCTGCAAAGTAGACAAAGAAGGAGCCACGTGAACCTCAGAGCAGCCAGGGTGACTTCAGGAAGGGGCATAGGTGGGAGGCTTAAGAGATGGCACAGGGCATGGGCAGGAGGTGGGGCAGGTCTGTGCACGCCCAGGAGGGGATTTGACCTTGGCTCAGGATGTCATAAAGAGCTCGTGAAGACCATGGCAGTGCCAGAACGAATGGGCACTGGAGAAGCTCTTTGGCCTTGACAATTTGATTTCGAGAGCACCAGTATTACCACAAGAGTTAAACTCCACCTTATGAAAGTGGAGTGTTGTTATTATTTGCAGTTAACACAGAGTAAAGAGTGCTTTCTTAAAATGTCCATCCATTGGTCCGGAAATCAAACCTAATGCCCTACCAAAACCCCTGTGCACCATAACTAATCCTTAGGCTGATCATTCATGGAGCACTGATTATCGTTTTTGCATAATTTGGGTGTTAATGTAGAATATTAGTCCTGCTTTACTTTAATAGAAAAGACCACTGCAGTCTTCCTTCTGTCATGTTATTCAATACTCTACTGTTTGCTCTTACTCTTTTCGATGCTCAGTTTTTCTAAGGAGTCAGAGCTTACCTGCACCAGGTAATCTCTCCAAAGCCAGTAAGAAACACGCAGTAAATACACAACAATCTAAAAAACAAAAACAAAAAACAAACAAACAAAAAAAAAAAAAACCAGGGCAACAAGTCAGAGATCAGCTTTCCTTCAGTGATTAAAATCTAGGCAGGGGTTTTATTGTTTTAGATGAGCAGAAAAGTTGGGGGAAACTATCTGCCATCAGACCCCAAACCTCACTGTCACCAGGAGCGAATATTCCCACCCTTTCCTCCTAAGTGTATCTCTGAGCCATTCCTTAGGGCCTGGTCAAAAATATGACAAATCAATTCATACCAAGGTGTTGTTCTCTCTATTAAGGATGCCACTACTTGACTGAAAGGGAACAAAGGCAGAGGGAACACATCCAGGGTGTCATGACACCAGTGGAAGGTCACTTGGCCACCTGGCCAGCCACCTGTCTTAAGGGCAGCCCATGGCCAGGTCCTCAGAGATCCCCCCTCTTACAAGGCCCTAAGATTCTTGGATGTGGGAGACATTGCACATTTCTACCTCAGTAGATGAGTGTCAGACCACCAGACCCTCCCTCCGTCTACCTTTTTAGTGGATAGGTAAAGTACGCTCTTTCCCAAAGCTTCCTTCGTAAAGGTGAGAGCAAGCAGAGGTGTTTCGCCCAGGCCAGGGGGCTGCCTGGGGCACCTAGCCTGCCAGATCCACACCTGTTCTCCCGAACAGCATTTCTACCGGTGTCTTCTGAGGCTGCAACTGCAGCTTTCCGTCCACGCATTCTTTTCTGTATCTTAGTAATTTGGATTCGGTTCCAGCCCGGAGTCTTGGCCAGACAGTCAAGCTGGCTTTTTAAGGTCACTGAAGATGCCTGATCTCACTCCGTTGGGGGTTGACTCAAGTGGCTAAATATGCAGAGTTCCAAGGTCGAGAAAGGGAACAATATCTCCAGGGGAATTATTGCAGGACCAGGCCATTCAGGTAGAGGAGCTTTTCAGGATTGCCATGGTAGCTGACCATGAGACTCTGACCCATATCTCGTCTTTTTTCATGTCTCGTCTTCCATGTCCATGTATAATCATTCACTTGGCAGTCAACAGCCCACTGCAATCAAAAACACTACTGCTACCACCCCTAAAATGACAGGAAGAAAAACAACTCACTGTGTTCTTACTGAATGCCAGAGACTGTGCTAAGCCTTCACATGGACTGTCTCACTTATTTAGCATCATGTACACACTTGGCCTCATTTAAAAGGTAAAGAGACCGAGGCCCAGAAAGGTTCTATAACTCACCCAAGGTCACACAGCACTCAAGGACTGGCTTTAGGATTTGAACCAGCTTATCTAACTTCAAAGTTTTTGAACTTTGCTCTATGTTCTTTGAAAGGTGGAATCATACAAATCACAGACAACTAGAGCTGAAGATGGGGAAAATGAAGTCTCAGAGAGTTTAGTGACTTGTCGTCCAAAGTCACATGGCTAGATCTGCTAAAGTTAGTTTTCTTCCATACCCTGGCAAGGTGGACTAAATTACATTAAAAATGCCCCTGGCTCTGCAGCCCCCATCCCCACCCCACTGCCAGAGGCCAGAAGGAGGCGCAGTGGCCACCCAGCTGCGGTCCCACATTGCTTTCTATGAAGGCAGAAACTAGGACTTGTCCCCTGCAAAAGGCTAAGAGCCAGAGTGGGAAATTTAGTGTGGAACTTCTCTGCCTTTTATTCATTTTATGAATTTGTTAACCATTCTCTTGAAAATTGCATTTTTTTTACACTGCACTTTTTCTTTAGCTTTGGAGACCAAGTCACATAATTATGCTGACCTAGTCAGCACAGACCACATGGAATAGCAGAGCCTTTGAATGCATTTGTGTGTAATGATTACTATACACACAGCTTTCTTTATGTATTATTAAAATTATCAGTAATGGCAACCTAATACTTATTTCCTGTCAAATCTTTTCATAATGGCATTTAAGTAAAAATATTATAATTGAGTTGTTCTTTACTGTCCTTAGAATGAAGAGGATTAACTTTTAACCATCATGTAACTTTTCAAAATAGAAGTCTACTTTCCAAATATTATTTGTTTCTTAGTTTTTCCACTGGAAAGAGCATTAAATAAACTGTATTCCAAAAAAATGGAATTAAGCTAAATAAGCATATCTTCAATTGGTGCCACTAAATGATCCTTAAATCAAATCTTGAATTGACCCTTTCTTGAAGACAGGGAAAAACATATTTGTGGCTTGCCTGTGAATTCTCCCAGGCTTCTTTCTGCCAAGCAGGCTGGGGGATTCCCACAGTGCCTAGCATATGGAGGGTTTGTTGGGCTGTTTGCCAGCAGCTATTGTTCTCTTTCAATACCTGTTTCTAAGAAAGCGAGAACACTGTCTGGTTCCACAGAAGTTACCAAAAGTAACAGAATACACTGTAGGTTGTCTAAGCTTCCTCAGGCATTGCAAGCCTGATATTCAAACACCTCTGTGTTTTTATCTTTCTGGATTTTCTCCTCTTCTCTTCGCCAAGGAACCAGTCCAAACCCTTAATCTTTCTAACTCAAGAGAAAGTCATAGAGGCAGCATCAAAACTGGATGTCTAAATTGAGACTGAGAGCAGGAAGACATCTAGGCTTTTAAGATTGGTGAGGACTTATAGTTCACTCCCTTGTTGACCCCTGGGACCAGAGGATGACAGGCCTTTTGGAAGCCAGAGCATGATTGTGGGGGCACCTCAGAAGGTTGGACTTGGGCCCTAGGGTTCAAGCTGGCCAAGCTCTCAGCATGGCAGGACCTCCAGACTTCAAGAGGTGCACTGGTGGTAGGAATCACAAAGGTGGCCACCATAATCTGAAGACAGAGGGGACCTACAAATATTTTGCTGAGGATGATATTTCTGCAATCTTTGTACAGACCTGAGGAGTGCAAAGAGAGCCCAGCAATGGCTTTCACTGGGTTTCTTGCCAGCCAATCTCAGGCATCCCCAAATCACATTTAATTTAACTGAAAAAAAGAAAATTAAGTTCCAGGACTTGATTTTCATTCCCAAGTTTCTGGACAAAGATTCATGCTCACCTACATGGATGTGTGATCAGTTTTGGATCATTTCAGGTCTTGGTAGGAAATTGACTTTTACTCCAAAAGTTTTAACCAAAGAGAATTTAATGATGTGACTCTTTACTAAAGAGTGAAAAAGTAAAGTGTGCACAGCTGAGAAAATCAAGAAGAAAGGTTGAAGCATGCAGAGACAAGCAACATGGAGAAGCTGTTACTTACCCAACATTTTCTTGCTGGCTGCAGCCCGAGGCCACTCTCGACCACTGGAGGCCACCCTCAGTGGCTTTCTCTCTGACTTGGCCATCTCTTTAAGGCTAACAGAAGAGTCCCTCTCTTTTTGCAGTGTGCCAAGGTGGAGTGTTGTGTAATGTAACCTGACCACAGGAGTAACATCCCATCATATTTACAGGTCTCACTCACATTGGGGAGCAGAGAGGGTCATATAGGGTGCACCTTGGAATTCTACCTACATGGCCCCCAAGAAGTCTGGAGCTTATATCAGCGACTTCAGGATGAGAGAAGAAAATGACTCTTCCTCTCAAATTAGGAAATCCCAGTGAAGGATTCTGATTGGCTCAGATACGGCTGCAGTCCCCTGATCTGTGGTCATGAGGGCAGAACTGTTGCAAGAAGACATAGGGTAAAACCAGTTGTCTTTACACTAGGGAACACCGAATCACCCAGATTCTTTATAACTTTTAGAGGTAAACTCAACATGATGAAACAAAACACATCAACTGCCTATGGAAGGAGGGAAAGGAAGCAGCAGTGGGCAGAAGGAGAATGGGATCTGGGAGGCTTACACAGGGTCAGTCTTGGCCAATAAAGCCCTCAGTGATGGGCTACCATGGTCCTTCTTAGTTGACTCAAGTTGGGCCTATATGGCCAGTCCTTGATACTCCCAGAGTGACCAGTCATTACACATGGGCTGCTGGAAAAGGATACGGTTTGGGGTGAGGTGTTTCTCTGAGCCCTTCTCCTACCCTGAAACTCCTGAGATCTGAAGGGTGTGTGCCTCCAGCCCTCTTAGCAGGTAGGACCACAAGACCTTCCCTAATGGGGGATGTGGGTGGTGCATTGTGGTCCCCACCATAGACCCTTAGGTTTATCTCTCTATGAATTTGCAGAGAGACCACCCTTTGCAGAACCTTAACATCTGTTCTCCACTCTCTTGTCTCCTGGGCTCCCACCCTCCCCAACAAATGATAAATCTCTTCTGTTATCATGTGAAGTCACAGTTCAAAAACTCTATGGCCCCCAGTTTCCCAGGGTTCAAGTTCCTAAATCTTAGCTAAGCTGGGAGACCCTTTACAATCAGACCTCCAACAAATATTTCCAGGATTTTCTTCAATTTTATATATCAACTGACTTCTTCACAATATTAAGTTTCTGTTCTCTAAGCCCTCTTTTCCTCATCTTCTCTGCTTTTTGACATTTTCCCTTTTCATCTCATCCTCCTTCACCATATACCACTATGAAAATCCTACTCATCTTTCAGGGTCCTGCCATAAAATCTTTCCTCCATTGAACCATTATGGGCCAGAGTAATCTCATCCTCCCCAGAAATATGAAATCCTTATCTTGGACAACATTATTTCTGTGCTCCCGACTTAATGCCATGGATCCTAGGCTATCAGTTTCAGCGTATATACTTAGTATGGGTCTTCCTGAAAGCAGGCCTGAGACAAGAACATGGGCAGGTGACCTCTTCTGGGAGGTGAGATGGGGGATGCAGTAGATTGAAGTGCAGAGGAGGGAGGGAGGGATGAAGGAGACTAAGGAGAACAGAGAGAAAGGCCCATGATGCATGTGTGACTGAGCAAATTACAGCGTGGGCACCAGGGCTGGCTGCGTTCCACCCAGGAAACTCGGAGGAGCCTCATAGACTCATCTCAGGGTTGCCCAGCAGTGGACAGGGAGCCTGGGGCCTTGACCTGGTGACTCCCATCCACCGCCTGTTGTTCTCAGGGGTGTTAGCGCCATTGACCTGCCAAGTCACTTGTGTCTATGAAGGAGCAAGTCAGAGAAAACCCTCAGGCAGAGAACACAGGAAGGCATTTGCAGTAGGCAGCCGTTGATGTACTGGGAATGTGGACGGCAGAGCAGGTGGACTGGGAGGGAGCTGGCAGGGTACAGGCGTCAGCCGTGCCTGCCCCACTTTTCCCAGAGACTACAATCCTCAAATTCATTCTTGCTATATTCCCCACAGCACTTGGTTTTTTACCTAACAGGCACAAACAACAACAACAACAACAACAAACCACTCACCGATGTTGGATGCACATCTGGGGACCAGAATAATGCCTCTTAAGCCAGGGGTCTCTCAACTCCTTCTTCCTTAGTAGTGTCCATGGCTCCATGGACACTCGGCTCCATGTCACTACTTTCAGCTGACTTAGCTCCTAACTCTTTGACCAACCTTTTCACGTCTCCATTGTAAGCTTTGATTCCTCTTCTCTGCCCATATATGTCACCATCCCTTGCAGTGATCCTGGCCATCTTTCATCAAAACATGGTTATTGATTGAGTTACTATTCATCCATTAAGCTGGCTCTTACTAAGGCCTACTTGGGGCCAGGCCTTGTTCCAACAGTGAGAACACAACATTCACAGAGTTTAACTTCTATTGTTAACAAATCAACAAACAGAAACACAGTATAATGGCTGGGCGTGTTGGCTCATGCCTGTAATCCCAGCACTTTGGGAGGCTGAGGTGGGCGGATCCCCTGAGGTCAGGAGTTCGAGACCAGCCTGACCAATATGGTGAAACCTCGTCTCTACTAAAAGTAAAAAATTAGCTGGGCATGGTGGCGCATGGCTGTAATCTCAGCTACTTGAGATCCTGAGGCAGGAAAATTGCTTGAACCTGGGAGGCAGAGGTTGTGGTGAGCCAAGAGATCATGCCATTGCACTCCAGCCTGGGCAACAAGAGTGAAACTCCATCTCAAAAAGAGGGAAAGAGAGAAAGAGAAAGAGAGAGAAAGAAAGAAAGAAAAAAGGAGGGAGGAAAGGAAGGAAGGGAAAGAGAGAAAGAAAAAAGAAAAAGAAAGAAAGAAAGAAAGAAAGAAAGAAAGAAAGAAAGAAAGAAAAAGAAAGAAAGAAAGAAAAGATGTCAATGATAGCATAAAAGAGATTAAGAATTTTTTTTTTTTTTAAAGTGGGGAGATAGGCTATTATTGATGGAGTGGCTAGGCTAGGTGTCTCTAAGGGTTTAATATTTGAGTAGAGAACTACCTCCACCTTTAGTTGAGAAAACTGAGGTTTAGGGAGCGACGTGTCTAAGGTCATACTGTGATAGTTGAAATTGGCTGCCAAGCCGTTTCACCAAAGTCCCAACCTACAAAAGCTATCCTGAGACCTAGGAGGGTGGACAGGGACAGATAGGTAGAGGTTCAAGCTATCTCTTGTAATGAAGGAAAGGGAGAATTTTCTCCTCTCAGTGTCTTCAGAGAACATATGTCTCTTAATAATTTACTGCTCATGTTTAAGATCAGGAAGCACTCACAAGTTTCAAATGTTGAAAGAATTGATCATTTAACAGTAAGCTTACCTGCTATTAAAAACAGGAAGGAGAAGGAGGAGGAGCAGGGAAAGGAGCAGAAATCAATACTTGTCTTGGATACCAGACCTCACAATTGAGCTGATGGAAGAAGTGCTCCCATTGGCCAAGGTAACGGGTGTTATATGAACACTGACTTCCTCTCCATATGCCGTATTCTGGTATTTGTGGCCTCAAGTGTTAGCACAAGAGAAGTCCTTTAAATTTCCAAGCTTCCTGGTTATATGATATTGATTAGGTTTTTTATATTTTATGTCCTGTAATTTCATTTTCAGGCTCATACACTATGTAACACCAAACCAAGGCTGTTTCATATATGAGACTTTTCAAAACCTTAAAAATAATCCTGGCTTTTTATTCAGCATCATTTTCCACTAGCTATACCATCTTATGTTGAAAAATCTTTTCAGATGGTTTTGTTGGACGCTTTCTTCAGCTCCTGTACGGCCTATGCATGTCCATCTGGAGTTCAGGCTTCCCATCCCATCGCCCATTGATAAGTTAAGTGAGGACACAGCAGGTCTGTTTTGAGTTTATAAATAAATGTGTGAAGCAAGTTCAATTCATTAACAACTTGTGCTGAACTTTAATTTTTACGAGCATTGGATGTTTTGTTTGCCTTTCCCCACCAGGGAGAATCACATTTCAGAAAGTGAAAGAGAGAGAGAGGAAAAAACAGGCCCAAGAGACCAGCTCTTCCTATGGAGAACGGGCTTGTGCTCTTCATAGTGACATTTGCCAACCCCTGTAAATGCTACCTCAAGCAAATCAGGAGACACCAGCAGATAGCTTATGGGGAGAGGTAGGCTAGGAGAGGCTAGTGCCTGAGGAGGAGGGGAAGGGAGTTTTCCTATCTGCACTTCTTTTTGTTGTTAGCTCCTGTATCCACGCGGTGCAAGGGTAATACTCTGTGGTTTCTCCCAGGTCAGCCCCCTGGGCTCGTGGGCCATCAGCAGGGTCCCTGAGAGATCCAGCCCTGGGCCTCACGTGGTCGTGGTTACACACTTTCCCAGGTGTGCAGAGAGACATCTGTATCCCACTAGGAGTGGGACACCTGGGCTAGATTGCTCAGCCACTGAACAGAGACCAGAGGCAAAGTCCTGTCTTTCAGGTTCTGCTCTCACCCTCGAGAAAGACTTGTCTTTGAGGTTTCAGCAAACCAGGGGGATCCCAACCTCCAGGAAGGCAACAGAAGCTGCCTGCTCCCTGGCATGCGGAGCCTCCGAGCCCTCCGCTGATGACATATGAGCTGCTGACAGTACTGCCAATGTCTGAATTAAAGTTTATGTACTGACACACGGGGCGAAGAGAGAATTTTAGAGTCAGGATGTGAAAGTTCTTTTTCTTTCCACATTGGAGGTAATTACAGGCAAGTCCTGCTCACAGCAGCCAGGAGGGCCCAGCGCAAGCAGCACTGTTTACTGCAGTTCCAGATGAACTTCTTGCTGAGAGCTCTTCATTTTCATAATGGATGTAACTAAATCAGTTAGCAAACAGAATCCAAACCGTGCCTATTACTCAGGCTGAGGAGTTGTGCTTGACCGGTCCTCCCTCAACTCCTTATCCAAGCTATCCTGGGATCTGATTTGTTATCACTTCCTATTTGCCCCATGTTTTTGGCCTCCCTGCAGCTTTCTTGTCGTTTCTGCACCTGTCCTCCCTGAGGACTGGAATGGCCTCCTGCTGGTGTGTCTGTCCATTGTCTGTCCACGGGGAGCTTTAAAGTAGAAATATCTAAGTCCACCCCAGTGATTCAATATAATTGGTCTCAGGCGTGACCTGGGCAGTTTTTAAAAATCCACCTAGTGATTGAAATGCACAGCCAGGGTTAGGAACCATGGAACTAGAACCCACATCCCTGTTTTCAGTTGGTGCCTCCTCCACCAACCAAACTGTGAGAGTCTTGTTTAATGTTACCTCCTCCAGGAGCCTTCCAGCTTGCCCAGACCAAACCTGTTTCCAAATCCTGCTTTTCATGTTCCTTCTTACAACATTGCAATTGAATATTCACAAATGCCACTTGTTGTTTAATAGTGATTTTTGTGTCGGGGATCACACCCACCATGTTAAGTGCTGGAGTCTTCTATGGCCCGCAGAGCACCCAGCACATGGTGGGCATTGCGCAGGAGGATGCAGCCTATCCCGGGTAGCAGAGGCTGAAGACTCACTTTGTGGCCTTGTCCTGGGACATGTTTCTTTTCTTTTCTTTTCTGTTTTGAGATGGAGTCTCGCTCTGTCGCCCAGGCTGGAGTGCAGTGGCCGGATCTCAGCTCACTGCAAGCTCCGCCTCCCGGGTTTACCCCATTCTCCTGCCTCAGCCTCCCAAGTAGCTGGGACTACAGGCGCCGCCACCTCGCCTGGCTAGTTTTTTGTATTTTTTTTTTTTTAGTAGAGACGGGGTTTCACCGTGTTAGCCAGGGTGGTCTCGATCTCCTGACCTCGTGATCCGCCCGTCTCGGCCTCCCAAAGTGCTGGGATTACAGGCTTGAGCCACCGCGCCCGGCCGTCCTGGGGTATGTTTCTAAGTAACAGAAAGACACTTGTGGGCTATGTGACCATGAACAGGTTATTTATGAAACTGGAGTTGAGGACAGGGAAAGAACTATGAAGGGAGGAAGGTCTGGGCAAGGAGGAAGAGGAGGCTGAACCACCTGCTAGTGAGATGATGCACTGGAAAGAGGGTAAACTTACAACCATAAGATATGAGTCCAAGGAGCAGCAGCCACAGTGCACTTGCTTTAATATGAAAATGACATTTCAATATTGAGTAATAGTGGCTGCTCCAGAAAATGTGTCTTATCTCTACCCCATATATAGCACATCGATTGGCACTGCAGCCATTTTCAACAGGCATGCTCTTTAAAGACTGTACATTCCACAGGTCTGCTAAGGTGCACAGGGAAAAGGAGTGGGCTGCTTTTCAAGGGGCAGCTGGAATTGTAATTTAAATTTGAAGCTCTACACTCAGAAAGACCTGGGTTCAAATCTTGTCTCCGCCAGACACTTCCTGTTGGCTTTGAGCAAATTACTTAATCCTTTTACGCATCTGCTTTCTTTCTCATCCATAAATTGAACAATTCTAGCAGCTCTCCTGGAGAGCTCCTTGGGAGAATTCTTTGAACCGGCCCCCTTAAGAGGACTTTATCCCACTGCCTGGCACGTAGTAAATCTTCAATAAATGCTTAGCAGTTTAAAACAGGGAAAAGCCAAAGCAAAGCACAACAGCTTTTTAAAGTTCTGATGTGGTTGATCATGGCAGCAGGCAAGTACAGCTGGGAGGTACGAGCCAATGTTCCTGGTCATGTTTCTGATTAGGAATGGCAGTTCTGCTATCGCAGTTCAAAGGAGAGCGAATCTGGGGGTGTGGTCTCCGACCTGCCGGTCTTCTTTCTCTGGATCCCGCCTTGAAGGGGTCCAAATAGATCAAAAGGAATGTCTCTTGAAGCATTCTATGAAATCTCTTGACTCCCTTTGTTTCTTCCCATCTTCTGTCTTTTATCTCTGCTCCCACCTTTCAGCAGCCCTGCACGCAGGGAAAGGATGCTCCCTGTCAGTTGATTCAGAGGCTGCAAGACACAGTCTGCAAGATGTAAATATTCTGGATTCAAAGCAGGCTAACATTATATTTAAAGTGAAAAGTCAGTTATTTTGGAAGGAAAAACCAAACTCATTTACATATTGTGCTTACAGACATCAACATTTAGACTCTTTCTAACTACAAAGTTTATCTATGTAGTTATCACCTGCACTATACCATTTAAGCAGGGAGAAAAGGGGCCAAATTCCAGATGCAAGTATTTTGAGGGAGGGATCACAGCACTTGTGCCACCCTTTCTGTAGCAAATGCCAGGAGCATGACCCGTGGCAATTAGAGAGCATGAATATTGTGTTCAGGAGAGCATATGTGTGCTTGTGTGTCTGTGTCTGCATGTGTGCAAGTATGCATGTATGAGTGAATGTGTGCATGCATATGCATGTGTGTGCATTTCTGTGGGTGAGTGCGTAATATGCATGGCTATGTTAGGCCTGGGTTGTCCCCAGACACAACCTGAGGCCCAGATTCAAGAGCAAGGAGTTTAGTTGAAAGATAACCCCAGACATTTCTGATCAGAGAGAGAGAATCCTGTGAGATAGGGCAGAAAGCTACAAAAGGTCTGGCAACAAGCACTGTGGGTAGTGGAAGCTCAGTTCCTCTGGGGAGCTTTGGGAGACAATGTAGACTACACTAAAGAGTGGTATTTCTAGGGCTGGGTGTGGTGGCTCACACCTGTAATCCCAACACTTTGGGAGGCCGAGGCAGGTAGATCACCTAAGGTCAGGAGTTGGAGACCAACCTGGCCAACATGGTAAAACCCCATCTCTTCTAAAAATATAAAAATTAGCTGGGCATCATGGTGGGTGCCTGTAATCACAGCTATGCTACTTGGGAGGCTGAGACAGGAGAATCGTTTGAACCTGGGAGGTGGAGGTTGCAGTGAGCCACAATCACTCCATTGCACTCCAGCCTGGGCGACAAGAGGGAAACTCCATCTCAAACTAACAAACAAACAAAAAAGTGATATTTCTCTATAAACTTTCTGTTTGTCATTGCCTTGTGGCTTAGAAATAAGCCTCCAGGCAGAGACCCAGGCCATAGCAGCCAATCCTCTTCAGCATGTAGAAGTGAGTACCCAGGGGAAGCAGCATCTTCTACAAGGTTCAGGTAGATGTCTTGTGAGTTGAGTGCCACCCAAATGTTTCCTAGAAATATGCAAAAATAGTAACAAAGAGAAGACATCTGGCCCTGCAAATGGGACAGATAGATAATGTGCACAGAATGAGACTGCCTGGGTCTTTCCCGCATCAGTAATCTGTCTTTATTCTTCTTAATCCAGACTCCTTTTTATTCCTAAATCCATTGGATATATAACTCTGGTTTTGTAGCTAAAAAAAAAAAAAAACAAACTCCCAATTTAACATCATAGTGGGGAGTAGCCTTACTTTGTGCTGAATGCTATCAAGTTGTTTTTGCTTTGTTTTGTTTCTGTTTTTGAAACCAAGACTTCATAACCAAAGCCTTCAAAAAGAAATGCCAGCAGATCACAGGGAGAGAACAGGAGGGAGACCTCAGTGGCCACGAGGGACAGGAAATGCAGCTTCCCCATGGACTGCTCCGGTGGGGCCTGGGCGGTGGCCTCCCAGGGCCCTGCAGACTCACTTTACCCCCCCGCCCCCCATTGCCCCCCAGCAGCTGCACTCATCGCCTGTACTGCCCTGGCCGACTTGAAGATGTTGCACTCCGTTCCACGACTTGCTATGGTTTGATCTGCAGTTTTGTACTATTAGCCTTTCTAAGTCTTGCATGAAATAAAGCCAGATGAGTTTCCTTAACTCTTCACAAGAGTTTGTGGGGGAAACAATGTTTACTTATATTTTTCCAGGATTTGAGGAAGATTTAATAGCTTTCTTTTTGTAATTAACATACAGTAAAATTGACTTCTTTTTGGTGTACAGTTCCATGAGCATAAACGCACGTAAAGATCCCTGTAACCCCTAGCACAACTAGAATGCGGCATAACAACTTTTAAACACTTCTTCTATCTCAGATAAACAGATATTGCTTTCCTTTTCATTTGTTTTATCATACTTTAGGAAAATATCTAACTAGCATAATGAACCTGTCTTTGTCCTGATCTTACCACTTAGGAACCTAATAAATATAGTTGAAGTAAAAACTAATAAACAAAAGTATAAGCATGATTTAGATGTGGTAACATTTATGGACATGGGAGACAAGCAAGTGAACTCTTGGAAGTGACATTCTCTCCACCTTGTCCAAAGTCAAAATGATCCAGCCCGTGCTAGCGGTGGTCTGGGTTGGGGAGTTGTGGGGATGAGAGGTGCTCCCTTCTGGGACGGCGGGAGTTTAATATGTCGGAGTCAGATGGCTGATAAACCTGTGCACCCAGCTTCAGTTCCAGAGGAAGCCAATGAAAATTGGGACACAACGTGTTGCAGAATGAGACACAGCCGCCAACAAGGGCTGCTTCAGCAGCACCTCTCATGCAAAACCAGGTTTTTATGTGACTTGAAAAGCATGACACTAACAGAAAGCGTCATTCATCTTACGAGTTATGGTTGGCTGTAAAATAGAATGAAGAATTATTTTCCTTTGAAAGATAAAATGTTTATCTTCTAATTCTTTGGTATTCTTTCTTTTGGCCTTTTAAATTCAAATTCCCATCCTTCCTTCACCGAAGCTTTACATTTAAAATTCTAATTTAAAATAAGAAGAAAGTTGAGGCTTTCTGTTTTTACTGTCTTTGACTGAAATGGTCCACATCAGAAACATTAAATGATTGAGCCACATTTCCTCAGGCTGTGATATTAAAAAAAAAAATCCAGCTGGTCAAACTCCATCTGTGGTTGCTCTATTACTTGTAGGAAGTTCTGCAAAGCAAATGGAGAAAGCTTTAAGCCAAAAGACATGAGGGGTGTGCTCAACCCAGCTTGGCCACTGAATTCTCTTTTGTCCTTATGAAAGTCCCTGCTTAGGCCAGCATTGCACTTTCCTGGTTTGTAGAATGACGATTGGACTAGATAATTTTTTAAAGATCTTTTCCATCACTAAGAGTGCATGATCACGTATTATGCTCAGACTCTTTGCTTTCTTGCTTCCAGTGTTAAATAGCAGGAACCACTTGTGAGTCACTTTCTGCATAGAGAACTGTGGAGTATGCCTTATGTGCGTGACTCATTTAGTCCTCAGTGTTAGCCTGCAAAAGAGGCATTCTTTCCTCTAGTTTGAAATAGAGAAATTAAGGCTCTGAGAAGTTAGTTGGACCCTCTAAATCATATACCCCTTAAGGGATGAGGGCAGACGGAATTAAAGCCCAGGCCACATGTTTATATCCACTCTGCTTACTGCCACTCCTTGCCTTTCAAGGACACATATCATAAAGGAAATGACATTCCAAGGCCAGGGACCCCAGGATCTTTTATTTTTCTAAGGTGCCACAGGCAACTAATGTACTTTGGGTTTAGAATGAACTCCTTGGGAGTAGCCCCCACATGAGGGGGAAATTATTCCAAGTTGATATGCTCCGTGTGCAAATGTCACGTCCACAGCCTCTTCCCCAAGGGAGCAGCTCTCTGAACCTTCAGTTGACTAAAAATCCAAGGGGAATGGTTGGTACTTGGGTTTGTTCAGTTTGGGAATCAGGTAGAAGGAACAAAAAGACCAAGGACTGTTTCACAAATAGAAAGCATTCAAGTGGGACAGAGCCTTCATTCTCCCATACATACTGTCAGGAACGAATGGGGAATGGATTGTACGGGGCAGCCTCTTTGCCAAGTTCCCTCTGACTCCCACCATCTGAGAAGGGTTTGCACTAACTCTCAACACAGAACATGGAGAATCAGGGAATGAAGTGTTCCCACTGAGTGTTCTTGGGAATGAGGTTAGCTGGTACATTTTTGCTATTGTTTCAACACTTGCTGTTAATGTGATTCGAGCCCAAATATATTCATTCAGGTTATGAGAAACATAAATATAATTCCATTTTTATAAAGGAGACTATAGACATACACCCTATTTTATTGGCATTTATAAAATGCCATCAATTATTAAAAGAATTATAATTTTATGTGCCACTAAAGGAAAAATGCTAGCAATTAAATTTGATACAATTATTTCTTATTACTTAGAATTTTTATTTTATAATTAGTGAGTTTTTAAAGATTTTTTTAGACATAGATTTTGTCATATATCACTTTTTGATGTATGGACAAGTGTAAATATAAGTTAATTAAATAGGTTGATGCTTTTTGAAAACCTGTTTGCCTTCTGAGTTTGACTTTTCCGAATCACTTTTTGACTCAGAGATGTGAATGTTCTCGTGCGGTTGATTGGTTTGTTTTCCACACAGTATCATCCCCTGTGCCACTGAGAACACTGGGGAGACAGCATTTCTTCAAAGAATCTTTCATTCTTTCTTGTCTTCAATTTCTCTTCTAACCAAAGACATTTATTCTACAACTTTGCAGAGCATGTTCGGGAATGATGATTGTATCTTTACTACTGCCTGACTGACCAGAATTGTAGAATGCATTCCAATTTCAGAGGTAGTAAATGACTTTCAAAAATGAGCACTGACACAGCATGTAGGAGTGTAAATAACTTGGCAGAGTCTTTCTCTATGACAATCTGTCCCATCAAGTGCCCTAAAACATCTGGAGCTCCTGTTTTCCTTGAAGATCTGATGCCTTGACCTCACTCTAGCACTTTACACTATTATCTTCCTGATCTGGTCCCCACTCCAATTCTTTTATCCAGACCTTTGCACATGCTTCATTTTGCTAGAATAATGTTCCTTCCTCCCACCCACCCTCAACTCACAGAGACTTCTGTTGCCTCCCCAATACCCATTTGTCATTAACTGTGATGCCTTACCCTGGAGTCCCACCTCATTTGCAATGCCTGGAATGGATGCCTCTCCTACTGCTCACATTCCTCCATAACACTACGGTGTGATTGGTCAATGACCTGTCTTATTCACCACTGGTCAAGTAGGCCCCGACAGAGAAAGTATTCAGCATGTTTGTCTAACATGACGGCACACAGGGTGCAGGCTCTCAAAAATATTTATTAACAATTTTAGATGTCATTTGTGATGTTTTAAATATATGTGAGCATAATAAATACAATAAATATGACATACATAATAGAAATAAATAGTACATAATAAACACTTATGTATGTATAGAAAAATGCATACTTAGCAACAGAAGAACAGGCAGTCTCCTTCTGCTAACTCCTCCCTGCCCCTGCCTCACTTTTCAATGCTGTTTTTAGTTAACATTGTTGCTTTCTGATTTGTTTTTCACTTTCTGTGATGTAAATATTTCCACCATGGCCAATCTCAAGCTTCCAGTGGTTTAACAAATGACTCATTAAATTCTTGAATTTTAACAAAGGTAGACAAAAATCTATTTGTTCTTCACTATGAGATATCTCAATGCCTTCTTTCTCCTTGCTTCTTCCTCACAATGCTCGATAATTATAGTACTTTTAGTATTTTCTTTCTGTTTACCATGAAAGCCTTTAAAAACATTCCTATGCCTTTATCCTTAATTTTATTAATGCCTTATTTCTTATCAGTAACTTGACACAGATGTCTCCCACACAAGAAAAGGCTATTTCCTGTCCTCCCCTCCAGCTTTCCACATCTCCTTTGCCAAGGATTTCTATCAGCTCTAACTCTAATTCTACATGATCAAAGTCATTAGTGTTGACCTTCTATTTTGTACTAACATGAAAATTAATTTTCATGTTTTGTTCATAGTTATGATTAAAATCATGCCACTTTTTAATTTGCTTTCTATTTGGAGAATGACTTTTATTTAGTTTTTGTGTGTTTGTTTGTCCTGGAGTTTTTAATTGCTATTATATTCTTGCTTCTTGTTGGCAAAAGAATAACCATCCTTTCAAGTTGCTCCATCTTCTCATCTTCCTGGTCAGAGAATCCTTATGTGGCGTACCTTCCCCTCTTCTTGTTTACCTGAGATGTTCCCTCTTAGCCCCCGTGTCCTTCAGACCCAAAGCTGCTGACAGCTTGATCTCTGACTTTTAGCCTGTTGTTTAAGCCTCCCAGTCTATGATACTTTGCTATGGCAGCCCTAACAAACTAATACAGAACTATTACAACTGGTGCGGCTAGGAGCATTTTTGTATATGTCTTTTAGTGACCATTTGTATAGATTTCTGCTAGAAATACACAATTCTTAGGAGTGAAGTTGTTATGTCAAAGAGTATGCATATGATCAGCATAAGTAGACATCAGAAAGGTTTCCAAAGTGATTGTATTAATTTATGCTTCCCTGAGTCCTTCCAGACAAGTACTTAGCCTAAAGCCTCCCCACACATACAGCCTATACTTCTGTCCCTCTCTTTCTAACTTCTTCCTACCCTGGTTCTTCATTGCTGGGTGCTCTGAAAAGCCCCTCTGTGCCATCTTACAATCAGATTTGTCCTGGTTTTCTATGTTTGGACTTTTTTTCCATGCTTCTTTTTTTCACTGATTGCCTTACTCCTGGGATAACTTTTTCCTTTCATCAAAGCTGACCTATCCTGACTTCAGCTAGGTGACAGTGAGTAACTATAATCAGATAAATTATTCAGTACAAATGAGATGGGCTTATAAAGTATTTATGACCTTATCCATGGGTAATAATTACGTCCCGTTAAAGTTTAGAAATACTAGGCAGTCTTTGGAGTTTTCCCATATGAGACACTTTCATGATTCTTAAAGTCATGACGAGTAGGGCTGTTGACTGTTCTGGGAATGAGGTCACTTTTGGGCATGGAATGAGAATTCGTAGACTTTCACTTCTCCCAGCTCTGAATGTCTTCTTCACCTCTATAAACACATTCATCTTCATGCCTCATTTTACCAGGTTTCATGCCAACATTTATTCAGATGTCCAAGAGGCTTAAGACAGAGTGTGATGCTATTAACACCACCAAAAGAAAAAATCCAAGCTGCAGAAGGCAATGTTACTCACATTTCTTACAAATCCAGACAATTACAATCCCAAATATGTGTGAGTCAATTCCTGGGATAAAGGAAAGTCTACAAGGTAAGAGAGATAGCTTTCAGAAAAGCCTTTTACCTCTGGGAGCAGTACTTGATGGATGATTCAAGAAAACCCTACAGAATGAGAATCAAGAGTGTACAAATCTCAGATAACACAGCAGAGAGAGCTAGTTAGCGCGTGGGGCAAGGAATGTGGAACTGAGCTGGTGCAGGCCCTGCATGCGGGTACATGGCAATGGGCTTCACACTTCCACCCTCTTAGACTCCCACAAAGCCACGCAATGGTACTCTACCTTTACTAAGGAGGAAACCAAAGTTCAGAAGAGTTAAGTCACCTGTTCCAGGTCACACAACCCTAACTTGTGATGCTGGGACATGAACCTAGGCCTGTCTTGCTCTGAAAGCCCTGCCCCTTTCACTCTAAACTTCCACTGATACGCAAAAGGACTTGAGGAAAGAGGCACTGAAATAAACATGATGCAGTTAGAAGAAAATAAATGTAAAATCATTTACTTTGGTTTAAAAATATGTGTTGTACAGCTGCAGGACAGGGACATTCTGGAGTAGCTCGCATTCTTAATATAAGCCCTCAAAATGTCACAGCCACCAATTAAAAACTAGTATTGTCATATCAACCAATTTGAAGCAGTATATTCATAAAACTATACTCTCTCCTAAGTAGTATAAAATAATGTTTTAACATGGAAAATCTGTCACAAACCTTGCTTCCAACACATACGAGCCATGTGACTTTGGGGCAAGTACTTCTGCTAGGTGATACCCAGCTTACTAATCTAGAGAATGGGGATAATCATAGCTCCTAATTCAGTATTGATGAAGACCAAAGAGCTCAATGTGTAGCACAGTGTGTGGCATGTACGGCTAAATTTTCTCAGCTAAACATTTGCTGGTGTTTTCATCCCCTCTGGAGTTCTGTACCTAGTTCCAAAGTCTACATGTTAAGAGTTAAGAATGCCTCTGTGTTGCCTGGAGGAGAAGGTAAGCAGAGTTTGCACCTGGTTCTCATCTCAGTGACTCTGAAGAGCAGATAAAGCCTGCCAAGTTAAAGGCCAGGAGAAAAGATTTTTTTTTCTTCCATCATTTAACAATTTTGTTTGAGTACCATCTACATACCAGTCATGTTTTAGACACTGTGAATAAAACGGTGAAGGCCTTGGTACCTGAAGTCGAGGGACTTCCATCCCAATGGAGGAAACAAGCAGAGAACAGCCAAATAGAGAAAATGAATAAAATGATTGCCTAGAATGATGGAAGTGTTTTGAAGAAGCAAATTACAGGCTGAGATAGAGATGGTAAAGGGGTGGATTGCATTAGGCAGAGTAGCTACAGAGGACTATTTGAAGACGTTGCAATTAATCAGAGATGTGAAGGCTAAAACACAGGTAGAAAGTGTGCTCGGCAGAAGCAACAGTGTGGTCAGAGGCTCCAGTGAAAGAACGCTTGGGCTGATCAGGAAGATGAGAGAAGAACGGACATATGCATGAGACCAGGGAGCAGTCTCAAATGGGGTTGAGAAGATCTGACAATGCCTGCGGCATGGCAAGGAGTTTGGATTTTATTTTCAAGGCAATGGAAAGTCATTGAAAGGCTTTAAGTGGAGGCCAACGTAAGCTGGCAACAAACCTGACATGGAGCCTGGATCTGGAGGAGGATGTAGTAGAACCTTGAGATAATTTGCTCTAGAGAGGACAGGGACCTGCACAGGGGTGATGGCAGTGGAGATGGGGAGGATGGATGGATCTCAGACATGTTTTGGAAAGAAAATTTACGGGAAATATCAGACTGTCCAACTATGGCTACGATCCTCCCTGAATGTCCTATTCGAAGGATGGATAATCATTTGATAACTGGTGAAAAGCTATAGCCAGAAAGATTATTAGAATTTATCTGGTGTTAATCAGTCAAGGATTATTGAATATCTGGAATTCCATATGAATTGCTCACTTTGGATAGATAGAAAAATTATTTCATGTTAATGACATTAGACTCATATATTAAATTATCATATAGGAATGGTTTTGGGCTGAGCACTGTGGCTCATGCCTGTAATCCCAGCCTTTCAGGAGGCTGACACAGGCAGATTGCTTGAGCCCAGGAGTTCAAGACCAGCCTGAGCAACATAGCGAAATCCTATCTCTACAAAAAATACAAAAATTAGCCAGACATGTGGTGGCACATGCCTGTAGTCCCAGCTACTCAGTAGGCTGAGGTGGGAGGGTCGCCTGAGCCTGGAAGGAGGTTTTAGTGAGTCATGATCACACCACTGAATTCCAGCCTGTGTACCCGGTCTCAAACAAACAAACAAAAAACAACTTAATTTTTTAAAAATAGAAATACTTTTGGATTAATTAATTAGGACCAATCTAATATGGTACCTCACAGACCTGCTGGAGGAAAAAAGTTCAGTCTATAGATTATTATTCAGGTAGACCTGCCCTTCATGGGAGAAGGCTCTAGAACTTCTGGGAGTTATGAGCACCTACCTGAGAAGGGGATGCAGAAAACGGGAAATGTGCTATGCAGGAACCTCATGACAAGGTCTGGCCCTGGATTTTCCCTCATGTGACATCCATGAAAAGTCACGTTTTGACCACTGTCTAACTTTTGGGTCAGAGCTAGAAGAGGGTCTTAGACCAGGGGTTTTGCAGATTAGAAGCTCTTGAGGAACTTCCAAAACAAAAACAAAACCATACCCAGGCAGTACACAAGGAAGGGGAAGGGGGGATAAACTGTGTATATTTAGTATTTTTAAAGAGTTCCCCAAGTGATTGTAACGCCCTCAAGGTTGAGAAACACATTACAAAGCTTTTGACACTGTCTTACTCTATTGTTTTACTGAGAGACTGCTATGGGCTGTAAATAAAACAATTTTTATGCTCCCACAAAATTTTTACGCTCCCACAAAATTCATACGTTAAAATCTTCAGCCCCAAGGTGACGGTATTAGGAGGTGGGCTTTTGGGAGGTGATTCGGTCATGACGGTGGGGCCTCATGAATGGGATTAGTACCTTTATGAAAGAGATCCCAGAGAACTCATTTGTTGTTCCTACCATATGAGAACATAGCAAAAAGATGCAATCTATGAAGTGGGAATCGGGCCCACACCAGACACTGGACCTGCCGGCCTCTGGATCTTGGACTTCCCAGCCTCCAGAACTGTGATAAATACATTTTCATTGTTTATTAGCCCCGAGGTCATGGTATTTTGATGTAGCAGCCAAGAACAGACTAACCCTTTCTCTTCTAAAACTGGCACGTATTCACTTAAACAATACGCACATATAGTAAGGGCAGGAGAAGTTTCACAAAATGAAGTAAGTGTATAAAAGTGAAGAGACAGTGTCTTGTCTTCCTTGCACTGGCCATGGATGGGGAGTGGATTCATGCCAGCTGTGCCTGTAATTTTCTCTCTCCTGATGCACTCAGAGTAACTGTTCAGTGGCTGGACAAGGTGGCCGGCGCCCGAGTGTGACACAGATGCCCCATTCACTGTACTCCCAGGGCAGCTCTGCCCTGCCTTTAGTCTGATCTTTATTTGTAGTCTTAAAAATTTTCCATTTCAACTTTTAGTCAGTAGATTCTCCAACTTCAACTCCTCTCATATAAGGATGGTGATGAGGAAGAAAAATACCTACCTGAGCTTTGCAAACACTTTTAGCAAACCCACACAGAGAGAGGGTAGAGTCTACAGTGCATAGCTAAGCCCTTTGTCAATACGAGGCCTGGCTCCAAGTGCACACTGCTTGGCTCATGATCAAAATGGCTTCATCTTATTAGAAATCTCCAAGGCTTACAGAGTCAAAACTTGGACATTTACTGTACACATTAACAGAACTTATTCCACAGGCTCATAATAAATCTTTATAACCACATATGGCCCAGTTATAAATATCAGCTGGGAAGAGCAATAAAAGCACAGCGCACAGAAAGGTCTCTGCCCAGCTTGGAAGCACTTTAGACTTTATTAATTTGCCTATTTTATCGAGCTGTAACATTTCAGATGGTAGAGGGAACTTAATTCACTATTGAAGTAAACTGGAGAAAGTAATAAAACACTACAATCTCTACAAGAAAAATAATACAACAATTAGTCACTTAGTTCATTCAAGTCAGGTTACAGTTCTTCAGACAAAATGAAACACAGGAAATTCCCCATGAATTGTAAATTATTTCTTCATGCCAGGCAGGTGGTAGTGGTAGGTTTCATTCCATTTGTTGTGGTTCTGATACCTCCCTCTTGAAACAAATGAAAGGTTGAGTTAGAGCTTCATCCACTTGGAAATGGAAGAAACATAATAAAGGAAAAAAGAATAGCTGTTCCTTCGACTCATCTCAGACACCCCAGCATTAAGGCCAGGCCCAGGCTACCTTTCTGATTTTCTACAAACAGTGTTGCTGGGCAATACTGGGCATGCTGTATGCATGAGGGGCCTGTTCAGTAGTCTCCACCCACCGGGGGTTGCCTTCTCTGTCCCAGGCTCTGACTTGGTGTACCTGTTTGTGTCTATTTACACACACAGAGTGGGAAACTAGACTATTTAGTCCCAAAGTCACACACACAGTTTCAAACCTGAGAGGCCCATCTCAATTTTAAATATTGTCTGGAAACACTGTAATTGCTGACATTACAGGTTTAATCATTTCTTTCTTTTGGTTGGAAAGTGATGGCGGTATTTTGTATCAACCCCTTTCTACAGCAGTTTCTCTCCCTTCTGCATCATTTCAAAACAATAATTTAAGGGTCACCTTGACACAAATAGATTTTGTGTCAGGAAACTTTTTTAGATTTAAGAGAAAAAAAACTCTCAAACACCAAAGATTTAAATTTTAATTAAATTGGTCATTATTCAAAATTACCACTCCACTTTTACTTTCTAACATTCTTTTACTGGAGAACAATAAATACAGGTACTTCTGTTCCATTGTTCATCTTTAAGATTGCTAAATGGCTCTAAAGAACTTTCCTTTGACTTTTTAACTCACTCTCACAGCCTTGTTTTCTTGGGGCATATTTGCAGCCGAGTCGAAGGTAGGATTTGGGGGCTTGGGAAAATCAGAGTTTAAAATCTGGCTTTGGGAGCTAAACCCACAGAATTGCTCGATTACGCAAATTACATTAACTCTAGATTAGATACATATAGAAGATATTTCATATCTTCTGCTTTTAAGGATATAAAATTACAGCCAGATAGGAGAAATAAGTTCTAGTGATCTGTAGCACTGCAGGATGACTATAGGTAACAGTAACATATTATATAGTTTTAAATAGCTAGAAGGAAGAAAATGAATATTCCCAAAACAAAGAAATGATAAATGATGATGCATATACTAATTACTCTGATCTGCTCACTATGCATTATATGTTTCAAAACATCACTATATTCTCCATGCATACACACAATTATTTGTCAATTTGTAAAAATTCAGTTAATTTTTAAAAAATAGAATAAATTTAAAAATCACTTTTCCTGTAGCATGTATGAGACTCCTAAATTTATATTGCCCATGAAGTGAATAATCATTCAAAACTATAAAAAAGAAATGTAAATATAACATGCATTCAGGCTTAGCATATTTTGGTAGCTTCCTAAATGTTTATATTAGTTTTTAAAAATCCAGGAGTCAATGAGTTTTCAAAAGCATAAATTCCTGGAGAAGTTTTAAAGAAAGTAAGAAAAATATTGCTTTGTTTACTTCTCTCAGAGATATGTTTAAAATTATGTTCTTTGTAATTTGGGAATATTATAGTATTTTAAACTATGTTTGACTCAATAGTTAAAAACTAATATATGTAGTATGAAATATATGCAGTGTTTTAGGGGAAAAGACTACATATATTTTACCAGTGTTAGGTATGTGCTAGAATATTTTCTATTTCTTATATCAAGAATATGCATTCTTAAGGCAGAAATAGAAGTTTTCATTTACATTAAAATTAACTATCCAAATACCATCCTGTAGTTCTTTTTGTGTTATAGTGATTCTGTTACCATGTCTTCTCAGAAAAATGGATCCATTTTTTTTTTCATGTGGGCACAGCTTACATTTCAGGAAGTTAAGGGTGAACATTAACAAAAGTAAAATATAATGCCACATATCATTCCTAGTTACAGCTTACAAGCATTGATACAAACTATGTGTTTAAGAAACACTATACATAGTCTTACATCATTTTTAGGTAAATAAAAATTATTTCAAGACAGTCATTATGAAGCAAAATTATTAAAGATACCCTTACTATTTTTGAAATCCCTGCACTTGTGGGCACTTGTTATACAGTTTATATATTCATTCAAAGAGCCCTCTGTGGTGTATAAGTTAACATCAGACATTCTGGAGTTCTTCAAGCAGAATTTGTGGAAATTGAAACTATTATGAACCGTAATGACATATTATACATTGTACACATGCTGTATTTCTATATAGATATTGTTGAAGGTCAACACTGGTCATTTAATCTTCAAGTTATATCATTATTTTTGAAATAATCTAGTTACAGTTTCAACTGGTAGATTTTCTTCTAAGTTACATACCTATTACATATCAGTTCATCCTGTTATAGACCACCCTCCACCCCTTTTATCCTGCAGGAGTTTAAACGAACACATTCTCAAAGCCTTTCCTAGTCAGGTTGCAATTGAGCAAAGCTGCTTTCAGAGATCGGGCTGCAGTTTAGGTAGGATTGCAGCCTGTGTCAAAAAATCAAGATACACATGGAGAAGAATGAGCCGCTACTCACAGTTCACAGATCTCGACAATGTCTTAAGAAAGAAGACGTTTCCCTAACCTGGAACTTCCTGGATGGGGCGGTTTTAAGACAGGCTTGAAGAGGTGTAATAACAGCATAGATAACCCATGTTACCACGGTATCATTAAGGACGATAAGACAAAATAAAACACAAACCTTTGCTAACAGGATTCTCAAGCCTGCGTTTTAGAACTGGTGGCATTTCGCTCTCTGGAAATCTACGCAGGCACTTAGGTCAGCTCATAAACAATCTTCCCGGATTTCAGACAGAGGCATTTTCTTCAAAGCCGTGATTAGGTGAATCTTTGACTTTCACTTGGGCTTCACATAGCAAATCTGTGTCAAGACCTTTTGAAAACATTTTTACTAAATTAGAATCCCACTTTAATGTATCGTATCAGATAATCATCTCTTTTTGCCAAAGAAAACACCTGCAGAATCATGGCAAAGTTCTGTTAAAGAAAGAGAATCTCGAGAAAGATAAGGAGCCAGCAAGAAACTGAGCACCAACCTGTGCATTTTGTTGTGACCTATAAATCAGTTCTGTAGATTTCATCTTTTTTTTTTTTGGCTCCCAAGAAATAAAATTTAAGTGTACAGCACACAGCTCGAAGGACAGGCACAGAGATACCTGTTGGCTGACTGATTTAGGGCAAAACTTTGAACATGTTTTCAACTCAAACTCCAAATTAACTCCCGGTTGGGGGAGGGATTCTGTGAGTTCAGATATTGGAACAGCCAGTTTTATAGACAGTTGGAGACCAGGCTTTCGCCCCCAGTGTCAGTTAACTTTTTTTTTTCTGGATGGAGGAATGTTTATATTAAGTTCTATTCCTCTCTGAATAAGTACTCCCCTCTCAGAAGCCAGCCCAGTTGGAGAGAGACTCCTAGAAGTAGCACTAGTGTAAAACATATGTGCTACAAATAAGCAGCCCTTTCAGCACGGTGTTCGCCGGAGCCGGTTCAATTTTAAACGCACTTTTATTCTCCAGATCCAAAGCCTTCAATGGGGGGAAGTCAGGGATGAAACCAGGGAATGTTAGAAAAACAGAAGAAAGAATGTGAAATTAACATGCCTGTTACTGGAGAGATGAGGGGCCGGGGCATGGAGTGGTCCTTAGAGAAAACTTTGAGGCACCATAGATTTGCAGGAGATAGCTCTTACTTAGAATTATATCCCCATAGCATACCCTAGGGGCCACGTCCATAGGAGGCACTTAACAAATATTTATTAAATTGAAATAAATTGATAACGAATCAGGTGAATATTTTTATTGATTTATTAATTCACCTATCCACTCTCTTATGAATAAAAAGTGGGTACTAATGCATATCTAATACAGGATATATAGAATAACTTGGAAGTAAAAGACACCGTTCTTGTGTTCAAAAGAAAGCTCTAGGAGGTGAGAGTGAATGCATGAGAGAAAAGTCACCATGTATAGTGGCCTTCCGTCAACTTGCTGCAGGAGGTGATGTGAGCAAAGTCCTGGGGACTCCTAGAGATAGTCTGGGAATATTTTGCAATTGCTGAAACACAGGACGGCTGTGAAAAAGCAGATTGCAGGTTTCTCTGTTTGAGAGAGAGGATCACCTGAAAAGTTCACAGAACCTTGCTTCGTTACTTTAATCTCAAACTTGGCTACCACCCATGGAAATTACCTGCAAAGCTTCCAATAACTGAGATTGTGATTTATTGCTCTTGGATGTGTCCAGGGTGTGGGGATATTTAAAACTCTCCATAACACTTATGCACAGAAAAGTTTGAGAATACCATCCGGTTTTCAGCTGATCCAAAGTCGATGACTGTTTATTCCTCTCCATCTCTTATTTTTCCTACATTTTTTTCGTAAAAAACAAGACGGCTTGTACTTTCTATCACTTTGGCAGGTATACTGTAAGGATTTATGAAGGGTAAAAGTGCTTAAAATACTTTGTGTATTGGCAAGGAGTGGGGTGGAATTCTGCCTAAATAATTTGCTATTCAATCTTTTATCTTCCCAAACCGAAACAGATTCTGAATAGCTCTTCTTACCCCTCTTTAAATCATTTATAAAAGAAGATGCAAGTGCATGTATGTGGATTTTAAAATATAAATCTCTAGCTTGCAATTAGTACCCAACTCATGCCAGCAAACAAAACAAAACATTTGTTTTGTCAACTAATCAGCAATCCCAAAATGAGCAGCCTTTTCCTGATGGCGTTCATGAAATGCAGAATTAACACACACAGATGCTGGAAGCCTCAGCCAGACTTTTGACTTGGCCTAAACAGGCCTGGCTGCTGGCCACAGTGGTATATCAGTTGAAGTCTGCAGAGACTAGCTGCCAGTTATGCCACTGTGCAGACAGAATCTAACTGATTTGTTCAATGGAAGGTTATATTTGGAAACATTCTGCCCTACTTCGGCTGCCAAGCATGCGGACATGGCCCAGTCAAGCCTGGGTATGGGAGGAAGCCCACCTTATGGAACACAGGTGCTGTCTGGATGCCACTACCTGCTCAGATCAGAGCCAGGGGCCAGCAAGGGCTCAGCGTAGATGATATGACCTACGTTCTGCCATCTGGAAGCTCCTGTATCTGGTACTGAGAGATCCTGTCCTAAGACATGTCAACTCCACACCTACTTTTCTTACAGTATTTTGGGGCACAATTCCCTGACCACCTACTGACTTTGAGGTTTGTCAGCCACATAGCAGAATAAAAAAAAAGGCACGTAAGACATGAATTAGCATGGTGTGAAAAGAAAAGTCAGTAAAAAGAGCCCGGGTGTGAGGAGGTATGAAAATGAAAACATGTTCTGCAAGTAAAGGGGTTTTTGATATGCTGAGAGACAATTGCTGGGGCAATTTAAATTTCCGTCTTTTACCAAGCAGCTACCCTGATTTTTTATTGCACTTCACTGTTTAAAGAATTCCACAAGCCTCACTCCTTTAACTCTGACAGTCTTCAGCTGACATCATGTGAAACTGCAGCAATTAATGGCAGCAAATTATGTTTTTAATTGCAAACATTGATATTAAGCTCTTCAGCAAAGTGCTTTTAATCACGTTTACATTGAAATCTGTCCTTACCTTCATATCTGGATGCTTCTAGCGACGCTCACTTACTCCTAGTGCAAGAGAAGGAGGAGAACTTATACGCATTCTCCATCTGCAAACTGTTCCTTGGATCAAGGTTTACAATATCCAGCCCCAAACTGATGCTCTTCGGGAGACGTTCTTCTGGACCAGAGAGCGAGAGGGGGCCTGGCAGCATTGGCTGGCGGAGGTCTGCCTCTCCTTTTGCCACCTGACCCACTCACGACTAAGCTGCCACAACAACTGCAGAATTGATGGGGGAGAAGCGCTCTTTCTCCTAATCCCACCACACCCACCTACACCTGGACATTTAAATGAGACACTTACAAAGGGAAACAGAATGGCTTCTGTATAACTTAAACCAGAGATAAAAGTACATGAAATGGCTTGTCCACACATGCAGTAAAATAAAACAAAAATCTGCCAGCAGGCAGTCAGAAAGCTGAACTATTTTGTGACTTGTATTTACGTTGACACATGGTTTATTTTTTCTTATTAGAAAAATGAAATAATACATGTTAGACTTTGGAAAGTATAAAAAATTCATTACAAGGAAGTAGAAAATTATCTATAATGCTTCCCTTAAGAGAATCACTATGGCCGTTTTTGATATGTTTACTTCTATGTAGAGATTTGTAAGCTAAAATTCATATTGTACATGCAATTTTGAATCTAGTTACATTTTCCTCTTTTCCTAATTATAAATATGGTTTATTTTCTGTACAAAAGTGAATCACTGGAGAAGCGAAAGTATAAAATTAAGTCTGTCCTATAATTCCACCCCCTCCTATAACCATCAATGAAGGTTTAGTGCTTATTCTGACAATTATTTTTCTCTTTTCCAGACATACATATACATGAAATTTTTATCTTGGGATCTTTGTGTGTCACGAAGTGTGTTTGGGGAATACTATGCTAATGGTGACATAATGAATCTGAAATGCCTGAAAATTAGGCAAATCCTCCCCCTACTGAGTTGGTTCCTGCAGTTGGATTATTTCACATCTTTTGCTGTTACAAAGCTTCCTTCTGGGCAGACCCTTTTTATCGTTTGCCTCATTGCTGATGGTTTTCCTGGATATAAAGTCTTTGGAGAAGAATTAGAAATCAGAGGATAAGAGTTTTGATATATGTTACAAAGCTTGATACATATTACAAGCTCTTTCACACATATAAGCCCTTTCTACATTAAGCATATACATTTCATTGCAATCTTAACCAATTTATAATCTTTTAATTTAGTTAAGAATTTTTTGACATTCCAGGTAGCCAAATCTTCCTATTACTTTTTCATTGTGATTTTTTTTATGGTTAGAAAGTCCTTCACCAAAAGGAGACAAATTAGACTTTCAGGTATTTTTGTTTTTATTTTTTAAATTTTAGTTTCACTTTTTTGATTTAACTCCTTGATCTAGGTGGAATGTATTTGAATATGTCATATAACATGAGAATGTTTTATTTTTCCAAATAGGTAAGTCATCTTTGAATAATATCATATTTCTTGACAGGCAAGGGTTCCTCTAACACACATTCATTCCAGGGCTCCCATTTCTGGTGGGTTGATCCACCATTTATGCATCAATGCTACGCTGTTCTACTGCTTTTTGTAGTTTAGAGTATGGTGGGTAAGCAGGTGGGTACTAAACTTAGAGAATGCTATGCTCAAGTCCACCATTGAGTTGGTGAGCTGGTGAAAAGGTGCTCAAACTCTCTGGCCTCTTGAAAAACGGGTAGTTACAGCCTCTTCTGCATAAGGTTGTTGGAAGAGGGGAAATAGGAAAACTCACCAAAGGTAGAGAACAGTATTTGTTACAGGTCAATTATGAAGAGTAGCTACTGTTATTATGATTCTTGTTACATCTCATATCTGCAAGGAGGGGGCATACCCAGCGTTTTTTGTTTTTGTTTTTGCTTTTTAAGTCCTGGCTATTTTTGCCTGTTATATTTCCAGAAAACTCTCTTTAATACCCTCAAAAGAAATTTTATCAGATTTTGATTAAAAGTATTAAACTGTTACATTTTTTTCATGAAAATTTGACATTGTGCCATATTATATTATCCTCGGTACCACATGATATGTCTGTCTAATTACTAAGATTTTATAATCTTCAGGTAAATTTCATATTTTATATTTTGCTTTGCACACTGATTCTTAAAATTGTTCCTTGCTTTTTGGGAACTTTTTTTGGTCATGTGATTCATATTTGCTTTTGAATTACACCATTGAACAAATTATCGCTTGCACTTGAAAAGCTATGTAACTTTGCTATATTTGTTTGATATTTAGCAACATTACCCTATGTTAATATTAGGTCTAAATTTTTAACTGATTTTATAGGCTTTCTGAAAATTCAGTTATATCATCTGCAAATAATAACTGTGACTTTCCTTAAAGAATCAGCTATTATGTCCAGAACAATAGTGAAAACAGTAGTGCTAGAAGTCATCCTGGGGGTATCAGAGTAGTAGTTTCTTCACATTCTATCACTACCACATGCTGAGTGATCCTGCATTCCCGCTCCCCTGTGCCTCAGTTTCTTCATCTATTTAAGGCAAATAATAATAGCACGTATTGCTGAGTCACTGATTAATCCTTCCTGTAACTCCTCATTGTGTCTGCCTGCACCTTCTCTCGTTCTTTCTCACTTTTACCAAATTGACATTTTTCTTCCACCTGGACTTCTTTCCTGTCTTTTTCACTGCTGGTTTCTCATTTGGTCCTTATTCTCAGGGCCAGTGTTTACTGTCTCTTGGAAACTGCTCACTTTTTCTCTCTCATAGAAGAATAGGTAGTTGCCTGTCCATACTGCTGAGCTGGGAGCTTTCTGCAGAGGCTTCAGTTCAAGGTTGGGGATTGAGAGGAAGAACTGAAACCTCTTTGTGGTTTGGGACATTCAAAATTGCAGCATCTTGCAAAGATCTTCATTACAGGAATTATAGAAAAACATGGTCTGTCTTTGGACACAGTGATTTTAGGGACCATCAAATATAAGTTGTGAAGAGTTAGACAGCAGAGGATTTTTAGTCATAATACTTTCACATTTTAATATCCTAGACACCAAACAATAGCTGTGATTACTGTATCATTCACAAATATTTCTCCTCTTCACCCATTTCTACTAATTTACCTCTGGAAATAAGATAAATTGGAACTTATTTGAGCATTCTGGTCTTAGTTTGAGGCCACATACAGCCGTCTTCATGGTTTATCACTGTGATTCTCATCTCATGGGAAACAAGAATTATGTAGCAATCTGCTGCATGATTAATTCCACCCCGACGTCTCTTCTCTTCAATTCAGCAATGCCTCCATGGTGCATCAGTCCATCAATCAAGTATATAATAAAGAGAGATGGCAGCAAATTGGATGAAGCTGAGATATGGATATAATAATAACCTTATTATCAGATTTTATGTTTAAGCATAAAAGTATATTCTTAGATGAAAAGACTCAAAAGCCACAAAAAATTCCTCTGGGCAACTTGCTTTAAACTGGGGGTGGTTGACATGTTTTGAGGCTGTTGGGGGTTGGTGGGGAAGACTGGACATGGAGGCCCTTAAGGCCAAGCAAGGGAATATGACAATTATCCCAAAGGCAGTCCTGTGCTGTGCTGAGAAGCAGTGGCAGCTGGGCTCCCTGGCTTCCACACTTACTATCTGCATGACACCAGGCAAATTACTTATTTTTTTCTGTGCCTCAGTGTCCACATTTGTAAAATGGGGACAATAATAGCATACCTAGGGTTATTACAAGAATTAAAGGCATCAATGTCTGTAAAATACTGAGGCTAATGACTGGCACAGGGTCAGTGTCAAGTAAGTGCTGTTTTAAAACTTCGAATGAGGCTGCTGGATGCTGTATGGCTTGGGGACAGGACATGGTAAGGACATTTCAGGGCTAAGAGGAGCCTGTAAGATTTTTCATGTTACCCACGCTAGGCCTGCGGGTACATCTCCAAAACAAACAGAAAACAGCCTGCTGCCAGGAACATGGATGTTTCACAGCAAGAGGGAAATGAGCAAACAAGGCAGGAAGAAGATGAGAGGAGAAATACCAGGAAAACACTTTTCTTGACTTTATTTGCTAAAAGTGGGAGTCTAAAAGAAATATCTGTGAAATAAGAGAATTCCACTAAATATGGAAGTATATAATTTATATAGAATGAGCTACATGAAAAAACATCTCCCTTTGCTGAATAAAAACATATTCTACTTATTCAACAATTATTTCAACAACGAAGTAAAATATGACCTCATAATATTTATCTTTTTTGTAATTTTTGAGATGACAAATGCATTCATCATAATTAAGCTATGAATCTAATTTTCCCTAATTCAACAACAACAAATATAAGTAGCCCAATTAAAAAATGGGCAGGTGAGATGAGATGCATTCAGGTGGTATGGCTGCAGATATTAATCCACTGTGTATTTCAAAATAGCTAGAAGATAATTATGTGAATGTTCCTAGTATAAAGAAAAGTATTTAAGATAACGAATATTCCAGTTACTCTGACTTCATTATATAAGCATATCAAATTATCATATGAATTCTGAAAATATGTACATATGCTGCGTATCAATTTTGAAAATGGGTAAAACACTTAAACAGACATATCCCCAAAGCAGATCTACAAATGGCCAATAAGCACATGAAAAGATGTTCAGTGTCGCTAATCATGAGGGAAATGCAAATTAAAATCACAAGATACCACCTCAAACCCATTAGGATGTCTAGTATTAAAAGAAAAGCATAGTAAAACAAATAGTAGTGAGGATGTGGAGAAAGTAGAACCTTCTCATATTACTGGTAGGAAATATAATATGGTACGGTTGCTGTGGAAAACAGTATGTTAAATTACCAGATGATCCAGCATTTCCACTTCTTGGCATATACCTGAAAGAATTGAAAATGGGAACTTGAACAGACATTTGCAGTCCCATGTTCATAGCAGCATTATTCATAATAGCCAAAAGGAGGAAGCCTCTGAAAGGTTTATCAACAGATGAGTAAATAAATAAAGTGCGGTATGTCTATACAATGGAATATTATTCAGAATTAAAAAGGAAGGAAAATTGGATGCATACAATAACGTGGAAGAACCTTGAGAGCATTATGCTAAGTGAAATAAGCCAGGCACAAACTGGACAAATACCATAGGATTCCTCTTATATAAGGTACCTGGAGTACTCAGATTTGTAAAAACAGAAAGTAGAATGGTGGTTGCCAGAGGCTAGGGAAGGGAGAATAAGGAGATACTGTCTAATGGGTATGGAGCTTCAGTTTTAAAAGATGAAAAAGTTCTAGAGATGGAGAGCAAGGATGATTGCAGAACAATGTGAATGTGCTTAATGCCACTTAACTGTACATTCAAGAATGGTTAAAATGGTCAATTTTATGTTATGTGTATTTTACCACATACAAAAAATTCTCTACACTTTGACAGACCTTGGCTGCCACATGCCTGGCTGATTTTCTTGTAAATGTTCTGCTGTCTTCATGTGGATCTTGCTATTAGGAATTTTCCTCCTAGTGAGCAAAAGGTTAAGGAGATGGCAACTGGGGATATCGAGAAATGTGTTAACAAATGAGCTCTTTGAAAGCGTTGAGTTTACCCCACATTGGCGCTCCTGCTCCTAAATAGTTTGATTGATTAACTTATCTGCCTTCAGAATGATCTACTTTATAAACTTCTGATTGTTATGTATAAAATTTATAAAATTTCCAGTACTATTTGCTTACATTTTGCCTTACTGTTTGGAGTTTTTTTGGGAGGGGAATAAACTGGTGCCAAAATATAAAGAAAGAATAACTGGAAATTATTAATAATTTCAATGCACAGTAAGGAGAGTTAAAATATATCTAAAATGAATAGATTTTTCTTAGCTTGCTCATCCTAACTCAAGGCATCTCCGTTTAGAAATATAAGCCCACTTTTAATCAATTTCAAAGGTTGTCAAAGCATGTTTATAGATCTTGTATAAGAAAAGTAGCATTTTTACAGGCAAATCTTTCTTCTTAAAAAAAATCAAAATGTAGCACTTAAATTGAGCTTGAAATCCAGCCTTGACTTAAATATTACCCCAATGAGCAATTGCAGGTACATTTCCTTCTCTGGCACAGTTAACGAATCTTGGAAGGTCACAGAGTTAGCAGGGCTTTTTGGGGAAATGCCTCAACCTTCCCCCTCCCACCCCCACCCCACTCAGGGAAAGGCCAGAGGAGACTGTTTTCCCCTTTTGCGTATTCCACCTTTTAAAAGATCATTTCCTTTCCAACACTGAAAGCAGAGTAGTCATAGCAGGGATTAGGGAAGCTCTACTTCATGCTTTGAAACATTGAAACTTCCCATGTGATTCAAAATTCCAACTCTGACTTTTGGATTTTTAATAGGAACAGAAACTGCTAACTTGAGTTGAACAGGTGCTTTGTGGAAATGTGAAGCCCTGGAAGCCTCCAGAGACATCAGGGACAGCGTGGCTTCCCCCACCCATGTAAACGAAATGCAGACACAACATGAACTGTTTCTGTCCTTCTACATTTCTACTTTGGAGTGAGGGGGTGGAGAAGGTTCATGTAGAAGGGTGGAGATTGGGAAAATTTTAATTCAGTAATATAAAAATGTTGTTTGGAAAATAGATGGATTAATTCAGCCAAAACAGAAAAAAAAAAAAAAAGATACAGAAGGACGTTTTCTTTTGCTTTGCTGAAGATCTTTAGTTTAATTAGATCCCATTTGTCAATTTCGGCTTTTGTTGCCATTGCTTTTGGTGTTTTAGTCATGAACTCTTTGCCCATGCCTATGTTCTGAATGGTATTGCCTAGGTTTTCTTCTAGGGTTTTTATGGTTTTAGGTCTAACGTTTAAGTCTTTAATCCATCTTGAGTTAATTTTTGTATAAGGTGTAAGGAAGGGGTCCAGTTTCAGTTTTCTGCATATGGCTAGCCAGTTTTCCCGATACCATTTATTAAATAGGAAATCCCTTCCCCATTGCTTGCTTTTGTCAGGTTTTTCAAAGATCAGATGGTTGTAGATGTATGGTATTATTTCTGAGGCCTCTGTTCCATTCCATTGGTCTATATATCTGTTTTGGTACCAGTAGCATGCTGTTTTGGTTACTGTAGCCTTGTAGTATACTTTGAAATCAGGTAGCGTGATGCCTCCAGCTTTGTTCTTTTTGCTTAGGATTTTCTTGGCTATGTAGTCTCTTTTTTGGTTCTATATGAACTTTAAGGTAGTTTTTTCCAATTCTGTGAAGAAAGTCATCGGTAGCTTGATGGGGATAGCACTGAATCTATAAATTACTTTGGGCAATATGACCATTTTCAAGATCATCAGAGTGAACAGGCAACCAACAAAATGGGAGAAAATTTTTGCAATCTCTTCATCTGACACAGGGCTAATATCCAGAATCTACAAAGAACTTAAACAAATTTACAAGAGAAAAACAAACAACCCCATCAAAAAGTGGGCAAAGGATATGAATAGACACTTCTCAAAAGAAGACATTTATGCAGCCAACAAACATATGAAAAAAGCTCATCATCATTGGTCATTAGAGAAATGCAAATCAAAACCATGATGAGATAACATGTCACACCAGTTAGAATGGCCATCATTAAAAAGTCAGGGAACAACAGATGCTGCAGAGGATGTAGAGAAACAGGAATGTTTTTACACTGTTGGTGGGAGTGTAAATTAGTTCAACCATTGTGGAAGACAGCGTGGTGATTCCTCAAGGATCTAGAACTAGAAACAGCATTTGACCTAGCAATCCCATTACTGGGTATATACCCAAAAGATTATAAATCATTCTACTATAAAGACACATGCACACATATGTTTATTGTGGCACTGTCCACAATAGCAAAGACTTAGAACCAACCCAAATGTGCATCAATGATAGACTGGATAAAGAAAATGTGGCACGTATATACCATGGAATACTAGGCAGCCATAAAAAAGGATGAGTTCATGTCCTTTGCAGGGACATGTATGAAGATGGAAACCATCATTCTCAGCAAACTAACACAGGAACAGAAAACCAAACATCACATGTTCTCACTCATAAACGGCAGTTGAACAGTGAGAACACATAGACCCAGCAGGGCAGGGGGCATCACACACCGCTAGCCTGTCAGTGGGGTAGGGAGCTAGGAGAGGGATAGCATTAGGAGAAATACCTAATGTAGATGACGGGTTGATGGGTGCAGCAAATCACCATGGCATGTATATACCTGTGTAACCAACCTGCATGTTCAGCACAGGTACCCCAGAACTTAAAGTATAATAATAATAAAAAAAGAAGGTCATTTTCTCCTAAGTAATCTGTTCTTTGATTCAAATCAACGTGTCCTGTGTTAACTTAACTCTACTATTTTCCTACTTCCAATTTCTCTATAAAGCGTTTTATGGACATGGACCTCTAAAAGTAATAACATCAGCTACAATTTCTTGAGCTTATGCTGTGTCAGCATTGTGCTAAGCTTATTATATATTTCAGTTAATCTTCACAATTTTATAATGTAGCTACTATTTATATTATTATCCTAATTTTGCAGGTAAGGAAATTAAGTCTCGGAGAGCATACATGAATTCCCAAGGTCTCCTATCTCTTAAGTGGTGAGGCTGCAATTTAAATTAAGGCTTGTATGATTCCAAAGTGAATGCTTTGACCACTAATTTGTATCACCAGCCTAGATGAATGGATGTTACCACACAATAAAGCAATATCTATTATTGAGTGGTATGAAGATGGGATGCTTGTAAACTTAACGCTCTGCCTTTGAAAAGATGACATGTGGTCTTAGAAAATGCTACTCTAAAAATTTTATTTTTAAGTCAACATTTCTGTAGAACACATAAGTCTAGGGCCAATTAATTTTGAGATCTACAGAGGACATCAGCAAACTGAATGCCCTAGAAGTCTTGTGGTTAAGTAGATGTTTAATGTATGAATTAATCAACTTTGGCTATGAAATGCTCTACAATAAAAAAAACTCCAAATCTCAGTAGCTTACAACTATCATGTGATTTTCATAAGTCCTCTGTGTTGGGTCAGCTGGCAATGGTAGGTGACACAGATCTAGAGCAAGTGTTTGTCCTTCTGGGACCCAGGTTGAAGCAGTAGTGTTTACCTGGAGAAAACTTCTCTTAGGGCAGTGGGCAGAAGTGAGGAGGCCGAGCCAAATGTACGTTTGACTTGGGTTAAATTCTCTGCTTGGACTGGTTTATATTATGTCCACTCACATCTCTTCGGTCAAAGCAAGTCACATGACCAAGCCCCATAACAATAGGTGGGGAAATAGCTTCTCTTACAGTACAGAGATAGAAGAGAATGGATATTTACTGGGCATTAATACATTTTATAACAATAGTGTATGCTCAGGCACTTCACAAACTTACCTGGCCACACAATAACTTTTCTTTTCCTTCTAATGTTATTTTCCCCAAATCTCTTACTGCTTAGGATACTATGGTTCTCTGAGCATAACTTGAGTTGATTTTGGACAATTGAGAAAATTAAGTCTTCTATTTCTAAAGTGGTGACTATGTTATAAATAATAGAAAAGTTAAAGAACCTCTGATATTATGTTTTTTTAAAGAAAATAATTTAAAAACATCAATAGTGCTTTGAATTTATAAAGGCTCTTTGCTTGGTAGAATTTTATTGATTGACATATTTATAGCTTTTTGTTCTATTCTCAAAACAGCCTGTGGCTCAGCTGTTACACTCCATGTATTACAAGCAGAAAATCAGAGTTCCATGGATGATGGAATTTTTTTCCAGGTTAAAGCAATGGAACTGAGTCAAAAATTCTGTGCCCCTATCTCCCACCCAGTTCAGGAAATCATGCCTCATGGTCATGTGCATACAATTGTGGCATAATGATATAAGCTACACTTAGGTTTAAAAGTTACAAGTCAGGTTTTACATGAATTTATTTTTAAAATGTTTCAGACCTATACTAACCAGGAATAGAGCTCACTAAGAAAAAATACACAGTTATCTAAACAGTTTTTTCCTTAAAAATTAAGACGCTCACCTGAAAACCTATTTATTATATGAGATTTGAAGCATAATGTGCTTTCTTGATTCAGCTGGATTTGTTCCAAGGATAAGATTGTTATCCAAACAATAACAGTAGGCTTTTCTTTTCTTTTTCTTTTCTTTTCTGGTTTTATAATCACCTAGGAAATAATGGTGGCTCTCAACATATCTTTCCTCTTTCCTTTTCCAAATGTGATAGAAAAACACTGCTTCTTATCTCTTGCATCTACAGCCAAATAGATACACAAACACAGACATCCAAATATTGACTCTGCAGGTCCCATCTCTATTGAACTTTTGTAGCAAAGAAGATCAGGGGCAATAATAATTGGTTATAAAGAATGAATAAGGAAAATCAAAACACCTCACAAAATGCCATTACTGAAGGCATGAATAGCAACTTCATGCTGTGTGAATTTGCTAGGGACACATGCCAGTCTAGCTTGGCCTCCGATGGTTATACATCCCTTCTAAACCAAACTGGCACTTGACTGCAGCCCTGGGAAAATCCCCTGGGGGAAAGGATCATTGCAACCTTCCTTAGTTTATAATCATTTTCTTTTTGGACCCCAAGAGAATAAATGAAGCTGGAGGTGAGGAGTTCAAGTGAAATTAAATATAAGAAAAAGAAAACAGCAGCAACAGGGTAGAAAAGTGTAAGAAACTAAATCGCCTTAGAACTATTTCTAAGTAAGGCAGAAATAGGACGATTAAATGAAGCAGGAAATAATCTGTCTTATATATTAAGCTTAAAAACATGGTATGATGTAGAAAAAAGCAGGCAGACTTTGCTGAGTTCAGATCTTGACCCTACTTACTGGAGACTCTGAACTAGTTTACTCACTGATTTGGGGGTTATCTGAAAAAACGAAGATATAGTAACTACCTGGCAGCATTATTGTGGCAATTAACTGAGATACCCCACGTAGACTGTGGCCGGAAGGCTGAAAATAACATGAAGATGTTTTTACATAACTTACAGCAGGTATTTTATTTCTTTATTTTGTATTAAATCATAACATTTTACATGTTTATGATTCATATTTATGGGTACATGAGATATTTTGTTATACACATTGAATATGTAATGATAAAGTCAGGGTATTTACAGTATCCATCACTTTGAGTATTTATCTGTTCTATGTGTTTGAAACCATTCAAAACCTTACAGAAGATAGTTTTAAATTTGGAACTAGCTGCTGTTCAAAAATCAGAGATTTCACTTAAAAATTTAAATTTTTTGCTTTTTCTGAGAATTTGGAAGACTCGGTGATTGAATTATCTACTGCTGTATAACAAGCCACTATAAAACAAAGTGACTCAAAAACGCAATCATATTTTGCCTGCAGATGTGCAATTTGGGCATAGCTTGGTGTAGAAGGCTTACTCGCTCATGGGCTATCAGCTGGAGTGCCACTGGGGCTGGAAGATCCACTCCTAAGATGGTTCTCACACAGCTGGCAAGTTCGTCCTGGCTGTGGGCTGGGAGCTCTTCCAGGGCTGAGCGCCTGGGACCTCAGTCACTATCCATGTGGGCCTCCCGCGCTGTCCTGGGCTTACTTACACACCAGGTGGCTGGGATCCAAGGATGAGTGTCCTAAGGGAGAGCCAAACAAAAATTGTATTGTCTTTAGGAGCTCACCTTGTGTCATTATGGCATAACTTCCACAGCAGTCTAGTTCTATAACCCCTCTCAGATTTCAAGGGGAGGAGCCATAGACTTCCCTTCTTAATGGTGAGAGGCAAGGTTCTAGAAAAGCATATGAATGGGAAATGTAGCCGTGGTCATCTGCAGAAAGTATAATATCCAGTACCATTGGGCCTGTGTTTTTACATGACCACAATTAATGGGAGCTGAGTAATGACCGTGCTTTTAAATAGGTCATGAAATCACTGCCCTTTCTGGCTCCTTGACACTAAGTCTGAGCATTAGTTCCATTTACTAGGCAATAACACTGTTGTTTTCATCTACCAGCATTTGGAGGAAAATGAAGTATCAGCCTGCAGTACTTACTAGAGTGAATTCGCTGTACAAAGCCTGTGAGAAACAACTGACAAAATAAGTAGAGGGTGGAGTAGGAAAAAGGCTGCTATAACTCAGAGTCCCAAATACAGATTAAAACTATATTTTTGACCTCTGAAAAAGAAAGAGATTAGCCAAATAATAATCAAGAAGAACAAAGTTATTCAATGTTGGAGAATTCACACTTCTCACACTGTGAATCAGTAGACTTTGCAAAATCAGGTGCTGAAGGCTAAGGCAGAGATGGAGGCGAGCTGGCGTAGCACTGAATGAATGCCCCAGCTTAGAGCCAAACTTCAAAGACTGGGAGAAAAGATTTTTTTTCTCTTTTTGGCTACAGACATTTAAGGAAACCTCTGTCAGGTCACTGGCTGACCACTGAGACAATGAAATGAAGACTTCAGAGACCACACACAACCAGGAATATAGTCTTAGCAAAAAAACATTCCGAAAGAAACTAAACAAATAAATTATGGCACCCCTCAGAAACAAGCAGCAGCAAAATTTAGGAAAAGGGGAAAATCTGATTTTTGGAGTTACCATAATATAATATTACAAGGCATTCAAACAATAGAAAAGTATGGCCCATTTGCGGGACAAATTCATTGACAGAAACTATCCCTGAGGAAGTCCAACGATTGGACTATTTCTTCTCACATTCTTTCTGGTCCTTTCTCTCTCTCTTCACCTAATGGGTTCCCATAACACATAGGTTGGTACTCTTAATGGTGCTCAACGGGTCCCTTAGACTCTTTTCACTTTGCAAGGCAAAGTTTTAAAATCAACTACCATAATATAACCAAATAACTAAAAGAGACTGGGAAAACAATGCATGAATAAAATGAAAATATTAATAAAAGATAGAAATTATGGGAAGAAACAAAATAGAAATGCTAGAGCTGAGAAGTATAATAATAGAAATGAAAAATTTACTACAGGCACTGAACAGCTGATTTAAGCATGCAGAAGAAAGAATGCAAACTTGAATATTGAAAAATTGAAACTATTATTGTTTGAGGATCAGAAAGGAAAAAGAGGGAAAAACAGTGAAGAGAGTCTAAAGGACACGTTGAGCACCATTAAGAGTACCAATCCATGTGTTATGGGAACCCATTAGGTGAAGAGAGAGAGAAAGGACCAGAAAGAATGTGAGAAGAAATAGTGGCTGAAATCATCTCAAATTTGATTAATCCAAGAACCTCCACAGACTCCAAGCAGAATAAACTCAAAGAGAAGTACACTGAGACACATTACAGTCAAAGAGAAAGAATCATTTCTTTTCCTTTTCAACTTTTATTTTAGAATCCAGGTGTACACGTGCAGATTTGTTGCAAGGGTCTGTTGCCTGATGCTGAGGTGAGGTAGTGAGCATAGTACCCAATAGGTAGTTTTCCAGCACTTGCTCTCCTCCTTCTTTCCCCTTTCTAGTAGTCCCCAGTGACTATTATTCCCATCTTTATGTCTATGTGTACCCAGTGTTTAGCTCCCACTTATAAGTGAGAATGATATTTAATTTGATTTGTGGTGTCTGCATTACTTTGCTCTAAATAGTAGTCTCCAGCTGCATCCATAATGCTGCAAAAGACACAATTTTACTCTTTTTATGACTTCACAGTCATAAAAAATGGGGATACACAAATAGCTAAAACTAGAAATGAAAGTGGGGACATTACTACAGCAAATTAAATAACAGAAAAAAACAGACAAATCTTAGAAATACAAATTACCCTTGGTGGCTCAAGATGAAATAGAACATCCTAACAGCCCTAAAACAAGTAAAGATGTTAAATCAATAATTGAACACCTTCTAACAAAGAAAATCCCAGGACCTTATGGCTTTACTGATGAATTCAACCATACATTTAAATAATTAACATCAATTTTTCTCAAACATTAACAAAAAATAGAGAAGAAAGAAACACTTTCCAGCTCCTTCTATGATGTCAGAATTACCCTGATATCAAAGTCATATAAAGACATCAGATCTTTAGGGGTGATAAAAACGTTCTGGAACAAGTTAGAGGTAGTTACACAACACTGTGAATGTCCTAAACGCCACTAAGTTGTTCACATTCAAATAGTTCATTTCATATTTGTGAAGTTCACTTCATTAAAAAAGCGAATAGTAGGAACGATAATGTATGCCAATGAAAAATATAATTTAGCAGGTCAGGGATCTCAAAATGAAATTCAGACTGTTACAAACAATCTAACTGCATTACAAATGGATGAAACACTTCACTGAAGAGGATGAAGAAAAAAGATGCTGACGTAAGTAATTTTAGAAATCAGTGGAGACTCAGATTGCAAAAAACATTGTACCTAAGCACTGCACTCTAGTTGGTAAACTTTTTCCCATGTGGGTATGGGTTAACAATTCTAGTAGTGCTATAGATGTACACTAGATTTGAATAATTAAGTAAGTAGATGGCAGATGTTGAGAGCCTGTTTTTTTCTGTTGGAGTAAGAATTTAGAGATAGCCAAGGGGAGCAGGTTAGAATGATTCATGTGGTAATGGATTACAGTTGATGACTGCAGTATGAACTCATGTTTATCTTCCTATAGACACTGCTTCCATATAGAAATATTTATAGATATGCATATATACATTGCTTAATAAACACACATATATCTTCTGGCTCTGTCCACTGAGAGGCTTTATAAACAATAACATCCTGGTGGCAACCTGATGCTCAGATCTTGGTTTCTAATACCATTCTCCAAAAAAAGAAATCAGAGGTCCTTGGAGACATGGCTGATTCTAGGGCTGGGACAAGAAATATGCAAAATGAGCCTGAATTATCTTGAAGTACCTGAAAATACGAAAGTGCTCAAAAATAAAAAATAGAAAAAAATCCACAATGATGAAAATATATCAAACCAATACAAGAGTCAATGGAAAGAACTTCCAATAGCCAAAACTGGAACAATCTGAGTGGCGAAGTAAATGAAGTAGTATTGGATTATAGCCCAAAGTGTAAAATAAATATCCATGAGTCCATAATCAAATGATTGAATAAATTAAATAAACAAGAAAATATAAATTTTGCATAAGTGGAATTCTAAGTAATTTATGTAGGTATTTTACCTGTAAGGAAGTGGAGCATAAACCTCCACCCCTTAAATGTGGGCTATGTATAGTTACTTCCTTCCAAAGAATATGGAAAGGGAAAGAAGAGTAAATTTACAATGCTGAGACCTGGCAAACACTACCTCAGCCAGGCTTATAAGGTCAACTTCAACAGTGATATGTTAATGATATGTATGCTTGATATGATGTGATGAGGGTCAGAATTAATCTCTGTGATCTTTTTCCCAAAACCCATAATATCAGTCTACTTATGAAAAAAAAAACTGTACAAATCCCCGTTAAGGGGCATTCTAAAAAATGCCTGACGCCTTAAAATTGTCTAGGTCATAAAAACAAGAAAGAGAAACTGTTACAGCCAACAACAGCTTTAGAAGACATGATGACTAAATATGATGTAGTATCCTGGATGCAATTCTGGAACAGAATAAGAAGACTAGCTACAAACCAAGGAAATCTGAACAAAGCATGGACTCATGTTAATAGTAACAGTAACATTATCAGAACAATCATCAACATCATCATTACCATTATCATCAATGTATCAGTATTGGTTCATGAATTGTAACAAATATACCATTCTAACATAAGATGTTAGTAATAGAGGAAACCACATTCAGGGTACATGGGAACACATTATACCATCTTTGTAATTTTTCTGTAAACACAAATCTGTTCTAAAATATAAAGTTTTTATTTTTAAAAGTCATATGTATAGTGATTGTCAAATTTTATTCTACTTAAAGATTAGCTAAGGAAATTTTGAAAAATGTCCAGTTCACTCACCTCCCAAAGATCTTGATTCAGTGAGTCTGGGAAAGAGTGCATGAATCCTCCTTCTTAACATGCTTGCAAAGTGATTCACGTTTTAAGACATAGTGGTGCAGAAGGCCACCAGGATTCCATCTCAGCTTTGGCTTCTCTCATAATCTGTAAAGAGATCAGCGGCTTTCCTCCCCCAACCCTGCCCCATGAAGATAGGAGAGTATTGCTGTATTTGTGTGAAATTCATGTTTTCAAATCAAATTTGGGAAAAGACTTCCAGCTTTCTGGATCCCACCCTGCTATGAAAATCAAAAGTGGCTCCCCCTAGAGGAGGTTAGGGTATTGTCAAAACAGGGCTGTTTCTGGATTGATTGCGGGTGGAAATATCAGTTATCTGTCCATAACTCCCCAAAGAATGGACTAAAGTCCATATTCTTAGTAAGGCATGCAAGTCCTAGTATTCTCTGGCTCCTGCCTACGTTTCCACTCCTGTTTCCCATTCCGTTGCGCAAATTATACTCGATCCTAGTGAAAATACTTCCTAAAGTCCCAGTGCTGTTTCTTTCTTCTGCAACTGTGCAATGCCATTCTCTCAGCCTTAATTACGTTTTTCTTCTCATTGCCTACTTATGTTTCAAGATGCAGCAGCAACATAAACTTCCCAATAGATATTTTTTTCTGACGTCTCCAAGAAAAATGAAGGCAACTTTTCCAATATTTCCTGGTGGCCACTTCTGGTAGGACACATACTATTGTGGAACGACTGACTTTTCCACTCTCTGTTTACATTACAGAGCAAGATGCTGAATTTACTGAATTTGTCTTTTTGAAATTGTAGTTCCCAGGCCGAATTTGCTAAATTCATCTTTGAAATTGTGGTTCCTGGCATGTTGCCTTGTCAGAGCCATAAATGCTTATGAATGGATGAATAGAATGATAAATTCTTGACTCTACCCATTGCTCTTCAGAGGAAAGATGCCAAATAAATTCAACTAATAATAATGATGCCATGCAACACAACGCGTGGTATTACACTTAATTAAAACAAAGAAAAAAAATCAAAAGTATATTCCCAGAAGAAATTTGATGCAGCAGTAGCAAAAGAACTGTATCTTGTAATTTGGAAGTATTCAGTAGGTACCCTGTGGATGTTGAAATAAGCCCTAATAAGGTTTAAAAACTCAGGACTAAAGAACAACTAGAAGCTAACATTGAGGATCCAACTGGTTATACATTTTCTCTTTAATTAAATTAGAAGCTTCTCAAGGGAAAATAGCATTATTGCAACCTGATGCCAAGACCTGCAGGTACTTTGCATTTTTCAAATAATGCAGTCATACCTAGAAGCTTGTAGAGAGCTTCGGTATCACTCATTTTACAGTAATGAAGCCTGAAGCTCAGCAAGTTAAAGTGTTACCTAAATTCACTCTTTAGTGGGAGACAGAGCTGAGGCTTACACCTTGGCTGTCTGCACTTCTCACTGATTTCACCTCTCCCCTTCCTTTCCATCCCCCCACCTCTGCTGGACCTGGCAGGAGACACCAGGTGAGTTGACCAACTACTGTTATCATTGTTAAGAATGATGTTAGCTGTGTGTTTTGTTTTTGTAAATGCCCTTTGTCAGATTGAGCAAGTTTCCTTACATTGTTTTTGACTATTTTCATTATGGAAAGGTGTTAGATTTTTTTCAAGTGACTTTGCTGCATCTCTTGAGATAATCTTATGGTTTTTGCTTTATTTTGTTTTTGACTATCTTCACTATGGAAAGGTGTCAGATTTTTTTCAAGTGTCTTTTCTGCATCTCTTGAGACAATCTTATGGTTTTTGCTTTTCTCTACTAATATTGTGTATTAATTCTGTTTTCTTTTTTCAGCTTGTAAATTTTTGTGGATACATAATAGGTGTAGCATTTATTGTATAATACTGATTGATTTGTATATGTTGAACCAACTTTGTACTTCTTGGACAAATTCTACTTGGTCATTCTGTATAATCTTTTTTATATGGTGCTAGATTTGGTTTCCTAGTATTCGTTAAGAATCTTAGGGCCAATATTTACTGTGATTTCTTCTTTGACCCATCAATTAAGAGTGTATTAATTTTCACATATTTGTGCAATTATTTATTTCTAATATCATCCCATTGCAATTTGAGAAAATAATTTATATGATTTCAATTATTTCAAATATGTAGAGATTATTTTATGGCCTAACATATGGTCTATTATGATGGAAATTGTTCCATATGCACTTCAGAAAAATATACATTATGCTATTGTTGGTTGGAATGTTCTTTAGATGTCTGTTAGTTCTCATTGGTTTATATTGTTATTTAAGTTTTGTAGCTCCTTGTTGATTGTCTGTCTCATTGTTCTATTTATTATTGAAAGCAAAGATTTAAAACTGTCACCCATAATTGTTGAATTTTCTATTGCCCCCTTCAATTCTCTCAGTTTTTGCTTCAATTATTTTGGGGCTCTGTTAAATGTATACACATACATATATATGCACACATGCACACCTACACATATACACATATTTTTATAATCATTATATCTTCTTGATGGATTTAATTTTAAATAATATTTAATGTTCTTTTTTGCTTCTTGAAACAATTTTTGCTCCTCTCACTGATTTATTTCCGGTGACCTATTCTCGAGTTCACTGATCCTTTCTTTGCTTGATCTTGTCTGCTGTTGAACCCCTCTGGTGTTTCAGTTTAATTATTGTGTTCTTTAGCTCCAATATTACTGTTCAGGGTAAATATTCTCTCTCTTTGTTGAGATTCTCACTTTATTCACACATTGTTTTCTTGACCTCAGTGGGCCATTTTCATGAGAGTTATTTTAATTCTAATAGGAAAATGATACAGCTTCATTTCATTAGGTTCAATTTCTTAAATTTTACTTTATTCCTTTGTTTGGAATCTTTGCCTGATTCATCATTTTCCTTGACTCTCTATGTTGGTTTCTGTGCATTAGGCAAAACAGGCACCTCTCCTGGTCTTCACGGACTGGCCTCCTACAGGAGAAGACCCCTACTAATCAGCTCAGCTAGAGAGACTGGGGCCTCTGCCAATTCTTTTCTTCCCCAAGGTAAAGCAGGCAGCTGTAGTTTTTGTCCACTTGCTTTGTGTTGAGCAGGGTGAAGAATCACTTGTGTCTACTAGCCTAGGCTGCCATCTCCATTCTCCCCCAGGTTGCTAGACTGTCCCAGACTAATCAGAGCTTCAAGACTGGCAAGATAAAAGCCAATCCTTTGAGGAGCTCCCTCAGAAAAGTTAGGGTTGTGGATATGCACAGCAACCCCTCCTTTCCCTGGGTAAAGATGGAAACTATGGTTCTCTTTCTGATTGTAAGGAGCTAATCTAAGAGCAGGGTCTCTGCTGAGGGCATGTTTTCAATCTCCCTACTGGCTTCTGATTTCATATTTCCTGGATGCAACAGGCTTTTAATTAATTTATGATTTCTTACAAAGCCAATTTGTTCATGAATTGTTGCTAAATTAGTAGCAATGATGAGAAAGGAGGAGCCAGGGCCTCCTACTCCTCTATCTTGCTGAATCACTCTTCTTGTGACAAGTTTTAATATAAAATTAATTTTGTCTGATATATTATTGCCACTCTGGGTCTCTTCTGGTTACTGTTTGCATGACATGTATTTTCCATAGTTTTACTTTTGAGATGGCAAGATGACCATTCGAATACTTTCCTTAATAAGATGAGATACAACAAAGATAAAGAAGAAAGAAACAAAAAAATGAACAAAGTCTCCAAGAAATTTGGGATTATGTTAAATGGCCAAACCTAAGAATAATTAGTGTTCATGAGGACAAAGATAAATCTAAAAGTTTGGAAAACATATTTGAAGGAATAATCAAGGAAAACTTCTCTGGCTTTGACAGAGATCTAGACAGCCAAATACAAGAAGCTCAAAGAACACCTGGGAAATTCTTTGCAAAAAGATCATACCCAGGCACATAGTCCTCAGGCTATCTAAAGTCAAGACAAAGGAAAGAATCTTAAGAGCTGTGAGGCAAAAGCATCAGGTAACCTACAAAGAAAAACCTATCAGATTTCCAGCAGATTTCTCAGCAGAAACCTTACAAGCCAGAAGAGATTGGGGTCCTATCTTTAGCCTCCTCAATCAAAATAACTGCCAGCCAAGAATTTTGTATACAGCAAAACTAAGCTTCATAAATGAAGGAGAGATAAAGTCTTTTTTTCAGACAAACAAATGCTGAGAGAATTTGCTATTACCAACCCAGCACAACAAGAAATGCTGAAAGGTGTTCTAAGTCTTGAAATAAAACCTTGAAAATACCAAAATAGAACCTCTTTGAAGGATAAATCTCTCAAGGCAGATACAACAATAATACAACGAAAAAAAAAAGGTATTCAGGCAAGAACTAGCATGATGAATGGAATAGTACCTCACATCTCAATACTAACATTGAATGTAAATGACCTAAATGCTCCACTTAACAGATACAGAATAACAGAAAAAATAAAAATCCACCAATCAAGTATCTGCTGTCTTCAAGAGACTCACCTAACACGTAAGAACTCACATAAACTTAAGGTAAAGGGGTGGAAAATATATTCCATGCAAATGGAAACCAAAATCCAGCAGGAGAGGCTCTTCTTATACCAGACAAAACAGACTTTAGAACAGCTACAGTTTAAAAAAACAAAGAGGAACATTATATAATGATAAAAGGATAAGTCTGAGAGGAAAATATCCCAATCCTAAATATATATGTACCTAACATGGGAGTTCCCAAATTTATAAAACAATCATTACTATGCTTAAGAAATGAGATAGACAGCAACACAATAACAGTGGGGAACTTCAATACTGCACTGACAGGACTAGACAGATCATCAAGACAGAAAGTCAACAAAGAAACAATGGATTTAAACTATACCATAGAACAAATGAATTTAACAGATATTTACAGAACATTCTGCCAGCAACTGCATAATATACATTCTATTCATCAGCACATGGAACATTCTCCAAGATAGACCATATGACAAGTCAAAAAACAAGCCTTAATAAATTTTAAAAAATCAAAATTACATCAAGTACTCTCTCAGACTACAGTGGAATTAAATAACCTGCTCCTGAATAATCACTAGGTCAACAATGAAATAAAAAAAATTAAAAAATTCTTTCAACTGAACAATAATAGTGACACAGCTTAACCAAACCTATGGGACACAGCAAAAGTGATGCTAAGAGGAAAGTTAATAGCATCAAATGCCTACATCAAAAAGCCTGAAAGAATACAGAAAATGTAAAGTCACATCTCACAAGGAACTAGAGAAACAAGTACAAACTAAACCCAAACCCAGCAGAAGAAAAGAAATAGCAAGTATCAGAGCAGGACTAAATCAAATTCAAACAAAAAAAAACTATAAAAGATAAATGAAACAAAAAATTGTTACTTTGAAATGATAAACAAAATTGATTAGACCATTACCAAGATTAACCAAGAAAAGAAAAGAGAAGATCCAAAAATTAAGTTAAACCAGAAATGAAATGGGAAATATTACAACTGATACCACAGAAATACAAAAGATTATTTAAGGCTACTATGAACACCTTTACACGCATAAACTAGAAAACCTAGAGAAGATGGATAAATTATCAACAAAAAAAAGTCCAGGACCAGATGGCTTCACAGCTGAATTCTACCAGACATTCAAAGAAGAATTGGTACCAATCCTATTGACAGTATTCCACAAGACAGAGAAAGAAGGAATCCTCCCTAAATCATTATATGAAACCAGTACCACCCTAATACCAAAACCAGGCAAAGACATTAAAAAAAAAAAGAAAACTAGATGCAAAAATCCTCAACAAAATATTACACTAGCTAACTGAATCCAAGAGCATATCAAAAAGATAATCCACCATGATCAAGTGGGTTTCATAACAGGAATGCAGGGATGTTTTAACATACACAAGTCAGTACATGTGATACATTACATAAACAGAATTAAAAACCAAAATCATATGGACAACTCAATAGATGCAGAAAAAGTATTTGACAAAATCCAGCAACGCTTTATGATTAAAACCCTCTGTAAAACTGACATAGAAGGGACACACCTCAAGAAATTAAGAGCCATCTATGACAAACCCTACAGCCAACATTATACTGAATGGGGAAAAGTTGAAAGCATTCCCCCTGAGAACTGGAACAAGACAAGGATGCCCACTTTCACCACTTACATGCAGCATAATACTGGAAGTCCTAGTCAGAGTAATCAGACAAGAGAAAGAAATAAAAGGCATCCAAATTGGTAAAGAGGAAGACAAACTATCACTGTTCACTGATAATATGGCCATATACCTAGAAAACCCTAAAGACTCATCCAACAAGCTCCTAGATCTGATAAATGAATTCAGTAAAGTTTCAGGATACAAAATCAATGTACACAAATCAGTAGCACTGCTATATACCAACAATAACCAGCTGAGAATCAAATCAGGAACTCAATCCCTTTTATAACAGCTGCAATAAAGTAAAATACTTAGGAATATACCTAACAAAAAGTGACAGATCTCTATAAGGAAAACTACAATACACTGTGAAATAAATCGTAGACAACACAAACAAATGGAAACAAATCCAATGCTCATGGATGGGTAGAAAAAATATTGTGAAATTGACCACAATGCCAAAAGCAATCGACATATTCAATACAATTTCCATCAAAATCCCATCATCATACTTCACAGAAATAGAAAAATAATCCTAAAATTCATACAGAACAACAACAACAAAAATAGATGGTGCATAGTCAAAGCAAGACTGAGCAAAAAGAACAATTCTGGAGGCATCACACCACCTGACTTCAAACTACAAGGCTGTAGTTACCAAAACAGCATAGTACTTGTGTAAAAATAGGCATGTAGACCAATGGAACAGAATAAAGAATTCAGAAATAAAGCCAAATACTTACAGTTAACTGATTTTTGACAAAGCAAACAAAAACATAAGGCAGGGACAGAACCTGCTATTCAACAAATGGTGCTGGGATAATTGGCAAGTCACATGCAGAAGAATGAAGCTGGATCCTCATCTCTTGCCTTATACAAAAATAAACTCAAGATGGATCAAAGACTTAAATCTAAGATCTGAAACCCTAAAAAATTCTAGAAGATAACATCATAAAAACTCTTTTAGACATTGGCTTAGGCAAAGAGTTCATGACCAAGAACCCAAAAGCAAATGCAACTAAAACAAAAATGAATAGATGGGACCTAATTAAACTAAAAAAAATCTACACTGCCAAAGAATTAACCAGCAGAGAAAACAGACAACCCATGGAATGGGAGAAAATGTCCGCAAACTATGCATTTGACGAGGACAAATACCCTTAATCTACAAGGAAATCAAACAAATCAGCAAGAGAAAAAAAACAAATAATTCCATCAAAAAGTTAACTAAAGACATGAATAGACAATTTTCATAAGAAGATATACAAATGACCAGCACACATGAAAAAATGCTCAACATCACTAATTATCAAGGAAACACAAATCAAAACCACCTTACTCCTACAAGAATGGCCATAATTTTAAAATCAAAAAGTAACAGATATTGGCATGGATGTGATGAAAAGGGAATATTTTCACATGCTGGTGGGGATATAAAATAGTATTAATACAACCACTATGGAAAACAGTATCAAGATTCCTTAATAACCAAAAGTAGAGCTACCATTTGATCCAGCAATCCTACTACTGGGTATCTATCCTGACGAAAGGAAGTCATTATATGAAAAAGACACTTACATATGCATGTTTATAGCAGTACAATTTGCAATTGCAAAATTAGGAAACCAGCCTAAATGCCCATCAATCAATGAGTGGATAAAGAAAATGTGGATAAAGAAAAATATATATGTATAATATATATATTACTGTGCCATAAAAAGAAACAAAATAATAGCATTCACAGCAACCTGGATGGAACTGGACACCATTATTCTAAGTGAAGTAAGTCAGGAATGGAAAGACCAAACATTGTATGTTCTCACTTATAAGTGGGAGCTAATCTATGAGGACGCAAAGGCATAAGAATGATATAATGGACTCTGGAGACTCTGGGGGAAGGGTGGGAGGGGAGTGAGGGTTACAAGACTATACATTGGGTACAATGTAAACCACTTGGGTGATGGGTGGACCAAAATCCCAAAAATCACCATTAAAGAACTTTTCCAAGCAATCAAACACCACCTTTTCCCCAAAAATTATTGAAATAAAAATTTTAAAAGTTAAAAAGACAAGACATAAAAAATAATCCACAAACACATAATATGTGCAGATATTTGAAAAGAGAAATAGTCTTAATGATGTCAAACTCATACAGGTGATACGATCTAAGAATAAAGGAGGCAAGTTCAAGAAGAGACAATTTGCCAAAAATGAAATAAAAGCTACATGTGAGAATACACTAGCTACTTAATTAAAATTAAGAAAATACAAATCAGTGCTACCAAAGTATGATCCACAGCCTGATATTGATACATTAACTGTTTGGTTATCAATCTACATAAATACAGAAATTGAGTGTAAATATTTACATATTTTGTAGCAATTTGGCATTGCCTCAGGATCCAAAGGTGTCATCAGGGAGCTTGTCTTGTTAAACATGAAGATGAGCTCAGCTGATGTCAGACTCATGCAGTTGATGCACAGGTAGCTCATGTAGGTATTGATCATGTGCAGTAGGTCCCCACAGCAGTCCACAATGTATTTGAAATCAAATATAACATTAATGCTTTCCCATGGACAGCTTAAGACCCATTACCTTTAAAACATACGTTTAGAAGATTTTCTTGTCAAATTATAAATTTAACAAAAGAAAAAACATTCAATACTATCATTTTTTGTGGAAGAATGAGTGCTCCTACTGATAAAAGTGTAATTGATACAACCATTAAAAAGAGTGTTGAATGGCATTTATGTAGTCCTGAAATATCCAACTGTTGAGTAATTAATTCTACTACCAATTCTACAGAAACAATTGAGCTGCTGGGTTGGAATTACACACAATGATAATCGTTGTCTGAAGAAGACAGTGGAAACCCATAACTAACTTAAATACATAACAATAAAGAAATGTTAATTTATTTATATATTCACAGATTGAAATTTTATATAAATTTTACCATTATAAATTATGATTTATAAAGTGTTAAAAAGTAAACTTTGTAATTATAAAATAATATGCATTTATTCTAGAAAAACAGAAAAATATATAAAGAAATTAAAACTCTATAGCCTCAACACCCAGAGGTAAAAACAATATTTTGGTGGGTTTTGGGGAGGGGGTTTCCTTGTGTGTGTATTTGTTACGTTATTTTCCCCCCACACACAAAATGGATTTCATACATATAGGACACTTTTTTACCCTACTTTCCCACTCACTTTTATTTTGTGAGTGTTTTCTTATCTGTATTAACCAATGGGTAGTGGCTACTGTTTAGTGGTTTAAAACGGTGCATGTCTGCTTCTCTCTAATCCATATCTCCATTTACGGTTAGCAGAAGATCTCTACTTCTTCTCGTCACTCAGCCATGCCATTTCTAATGTTGGTGGTCCCTTTGCTAAACCTGGAGTATTTCCCTTTAACATTTGAGCATTCTGGCCTGGAAATGACATGTGTCATTTCTGCTCATGACTCATAATCTGGCAGTCCCACAGCCCCACCCAATCACAAGGTGTCCAGGAAACATGAGCTTTCCACAAGCCCAGAAGGTGGGGAGCCAAAAACATTTGTCAAAGAGCAGCAGCGACTGCCATGTTAGTTCTACAAAGAACCATCACATTAAGGAAATAGTATTCTATCCCAACAAGGTATCCTAATTTATTCAACCACCCTCATAGTTGGACATTTTTGGTTTTCATTCTTTTTGGTATTATAAAATATACCTGCAACATTTTATATATTAATGTTCGATTATACCTCTGGTTATTCCCTTTGTATACATACCTTGAAAAAAAAAACTTCTAGATCAAAGCACATAAACATTGTAATACTCGGGGGGCGGAGCAAGATGGCGGAATAGGAACAGCTCCAGTCTCCAACTCCCAGCGCGAGCAACACAGAAGACCGGTGATTTCTGCATTTTCATCTGAGGTACTGGGGTCATCTCACTAGGGAGTGCCGGACAATCGATGCTGGTCAGCTGCTGCAGCCCGACCAGCAAGAGCTGAAGCAGGGAGAGGCATGTCTCACCTGGAAAGCGCAAGGGGGAAGGCAATCCCTTTTCCTAGCCAGGGGAACTGAGACACACAACACCTGGAAAATCGGGTAACTCCTACCCCAA
>NW_012112808.1:8699466-8720631 GCF_000951035.1 Colobus angolensis palliatus | reverse complement strand
CACCAACATGGCACAAGTATACATATGTAACAAACCTGCACGTTATGCACATGTACCCTAGAACTTAAAGTATAGTAAAAAATAAATAAATAAATAATAAAAAAACATTAAAATATTTTATTAATTTTTAGAGTGTTTGCACAAAGAAATGTTATGACAAGCAGTAATGTGTATATTTCAATCAAACGTCAACTTCATGCCCTCTGTGTGTTGTCATTTAGAAGTCTGTGTCATTTTTATATCAGACGTAGCATTCCACTTTTCTTTTAATTACTATAACTCTTAACAATATATTAAAATGCCATTAAATGATTAGAAAAGACTGGGTGAAATGTCAGCCACAAAAAATAAGACCATGAATGGAGAAAAATTATCTAAAACTACATAGTAGTTTAATGGTTGCAATTACTGATAATTTTTATCTTATCTATGTTTTTGCATTTGCTAATTTTACTTCAATTATCAGAATAGTAATGCTTACTAATTTTATGATAAAGTGGCATTTCAGATCACTGAGGGACAGAAGAATTATTCAATAAATGGTACGGGAAAATTGCGTAGGAAAAAATTTCTACCTACACTATGTACATTAATAAATTCTGGAATAACATCTATCTGTAAATAAGCAAACAAAACAAGTCTCAATGTAATTATGTTCTAATAAAAATAGAATTAAAACTGTTTGGTAGGAAAGAATTTGTTAAGCCATGTAAAAAACACAGAAAATATTTTTCCCATAAACTTTTAAACAACTGAACAGTAGGAGTCAACAAAGTTTAAAGAAAAGTAGCAGAATAGTAAAATGTATATTACCAACATATGTCAATATATGGAGTTACTATCCAGAATATATAAAGAATCTCTACAAATAATACAAAAATGGTCAAAGTAAATCCTGCTACAATTAGGGCAATGTAAATTAAAACTATTAACTATCTCTGTTGTATCCTTCATACTCGTAACATTTCATACAAAGACAATAAATAATGTTGGTTGGAAGAAGTGATAGTTGACAAAGTCTTTTTGGATGAAAATTTATCAACATCTATTAAAATTTAATGTTGTACATAGGCTTTGCCTCATCATTTTACTTCTAGGTGTGTCTATTAGAGATACTGCAACATTTGCACAAAGAATATACAAGAATATTTGTTGCAATTTGTAATAATGAAAGACTGGAATCAGCCTAATGTCCATACATATGACAATATAAAAATAAATTAGGATAGTCCATGCTGTGAACTATTAGTTACTAATTAAAATTAATGAGTTATTGTTATATAGAAAGCCATGGAGAACTACCTAAGACATATCATTAAGGAAAAAAAAAAAGAATGTTGCAAAGTAGTCCATTTGGTATGGACTTTTTTTCAATATAGCAGAGTGCAGAGGTTAAGAGAGTGTGCTCTGGATCCACACTGCCTGGTATTCTGTGCTCAGTGCACCTCTCACCACCTTGAGCAGGTCATTTATTTTTCCTGGCCTTAACTTTCTCATTGGTAAGAGTGGCATAATAACAGCTCCTATCACATTATCAAATGAGCTAACCATGTTGAGTGCTTAGAAAAATCTCAGGAATATTACAAGTGTTAGCTATCAATTTAATTAAAAATAAAGCATTATGAATCAAAATAAGATGACTCACTTACATATAAAATACATGTCTTCATAAATACAAAGAAGAAACTATGGGAGATTCTCATAAACTGTGAGATTTGGTACTCTCTGAGCAAGAAAGTGGGATGAGAAAGCTGGGGAAGTTGATTCTGACTTTGAATTGTTAGAAGTGCTGCCAATGAGGCTCTTTCTATACATTATTTGTACAAATAAAAATGCAATTGATGGTTTAATCAAAAAATTTAAAGAAGTGATATTTACATATATAGTTATTACTTCTCTGAAATAATTTTATAACTATGCATATGTCATGGATTTACTTTTACTTTATTTCATGATCTACTGAGACTGATTGATTTCTATACTTATATAGCTCCTTAAAGATCAATTTCTTTCCACACATTCAACTTTCAATTAACTTTTATTGAACTACTGCTATGTTCCAGACCCACAAGCAGGTAATGGCATTTAAAATGTTAATATAATCAAGTCAGCTTCATAGTAAAGGAAACGGACATAAATAATCTACTGCTGGGCAGTGTTACTAAGTATATGAGAAGATATGTACAAAAGGGGACTTGAAGAATTCCAAGAGAGGTTAATTCTGCCAAGGAGACAATACTCCAAGAAAGAAGGGTTCCTGGAGCTCTTGATCACAATCCCACCCCTAGCACCAGACACTCTGTAAATGAAGAGACTGGGGAGGAAGTAGAGTCCTGCAGAAGAAGGAAAATGCCATGCAGGCAGGAACAAGTTGAGCACAGGATGACAGGGATGGATTGACGCCTCAACACATGGACCAGTGGACACACCCTTGCATTTCCAGTGTTCAAGGAGTAGAGATATAGCCCTATCCATACCATTGACATGAATGCATAAATGAAATTCGCTCCAGTCCTTCCAAAAATTGTATAATGAAAGTAAATTCCTGGTACTCATTTTGATGTCAAATGACATTTGTAAATCAGGTTATTCTTAAATTGTTTGTCTGCATGCTTAACAAAAATTGAACATCTGAGCCAAGAGAAAGTCTTTGAGGTCAGATACAGGCTTTTTTCATCTAACTGGCTTTCACATGACTCTTGGTATCTTCTGATGAGACTACCTTCATTTGACCCAGCAATGTGATGGTGGCAGCTATGGTGGCAGCTATTGTCTAAAATGGAAATGGCATCCCCAGCCTACAGCTTCTTTAGGAAGCTCTGTGTGAAAAAAAATAACATGCACATGATTTTCTTTCTGTAGCTAAAGAGAGGCTAATAGTTAAGAAGAACACAGTTTTAAGAAAACACATTTGGTTTGCTTGGTTTGTATCTTTTCTAGATGTCAATTAAAATTACTTATCAGTCACTTAAGTTTTTCCCTTTCTAAGATAAAAGTACAATGATTGAGTGTCAAATGAGGCTAAATCCTCTGCATTTAGCCTCTGCAGCAGCATATGAAGCTACAAATATCCTGCATTATAATTGCACCAATACAGACAGTTTCATGTCAGTTAAGGCTCAGTAATAGCCATTAGACTGGTTAAAATGTAATTTCAAATTACAATAAAACAGTATTTTGACTTTGTAAAACACAGGTCTTCTGACTTTCATTACTAAAATGCTAATTTGATCAAAAGTAAAACAGCCTTTAATTATAACTGAATTTTGTACTTTTAATTTATGGAATAGCCATCTATAGTTCCAGTTTTCAAAATAAAATGAAACATAAGACAACTTCAGAGTTGTGAAGATTTGAGAAATGAAACACAATTTTTATCTTCAGAATTAAAATTAATAGCATGTTTAGTTTTAATATTTAAATGTTATAAATCCAGTTAATATGGAAATAATGTTAAGACAATTGAACTGATAATAACAAAATACATAATTTCTTAACATGTTTTTACATGTGTTAAGTACTTGAATGAGTAGCAACTCAAGTAAAATTGACTATGACTTTACTTAGTTACTATAGGTCTAAATGTATTTCTTTCTTCAAAAAGAAATGGGATTTTTGTTATTTCCTCTTAGGTAAAGTCATTTAATAGTCAAAATGTATGAAACACTTTAGCATCAATTAAGTAATTTAAAATGATAACCCATTTATTTTATTAAAAGGCAAAATGACTTATAAAGTAGAAACTCATTCATTTAAGCACAAACACGTTTCTCACAAAAATACATGCCCGTTCCCAGGTCGAGGTATTTCCTTTGAAACTCCCCAACTGCTGATTTTCAATCAATCATTCTATTTAAATAAATTTGTCAACTGAAATGAAAACAGCTACCAATGCCTTTATATGGCATCCCTTGTTTGGATAATAATGAACGTATTACATACACCTTGGAAAAGTGCTTTTTAATTAAAAAAGAAAAAGAAAGTAGAATCCCACACATTCAGAAGGCACAGAGTGTCTCTTGAAATATTGAGACTTGGAAACATTTCCCAAATTTCACTTTCACTAACTTAGGACGGGAAAAAAAGAAGTGCACCGCTCTTTACAAAGTCTGGCCGTCCCAAGGAAGACCTCACCCAGAGAGACTGGACGCATATGGACGCCATTTGTAACCAGTGGAGAAATGCGCAGGTCAGCCTAACCTTTGGTGTCTGCCTATCCATCTGTTTTCACATTAGTTGCAAATTATAGAATCCTCCAGACCCACATGACCATAAATCAGTACTATGAGCATGTACGCTTTTCCCATCTGTCATAAAACAATGAATTAAATTCATGCCTGTCAAAATAGGCTGCAGCAAAATGGCCTTCTTCTGCAGCCGAAGGAATACAAAGCTTCACCTCATCGCTATAATTTATGGTCTCTGTGGGGCTTTGGGGTGATTAGGACTTGGCCCACCAACACGCAGAAAAACAGTAGGAACTCCAATAACTCCAAATGGAAATCTTGGGTCAAATTTATCAAACAAATCAGAGAGAAATCTATTTCTGTTTGGAAAAGGAGGAGATATATTGCATGTTTAGTGTTCGTGCACAGCTTTGGAACTTTTGGCTATTCGGTATTTGTGAGTTTTGGAATTTCTCGCTTAAATAGTATCACCAAAGGACATGTAATGTATTAGACATGAGCCGTTTTTAGCCAAATAAAATATACAATGGTAGGCAAAGAGGTTTTTCAATGTTAACATCAACATATTTGTGCAAATGATGTAACTGAAAATTTTCTAGGTAGACCTAAAAAAAAGCATAGCTTTAGTACTGGAAAAATACACTTGGAGAAAAGGAAATATGTTAGCAATAGGAACCAAAAAGGTAATAAAAAGGAGGGGGCAGCCAAAGCGATAAGGTGTATAGACTCTAACTAGTCCATGCCAAGGGGTTTATATCAGTCCCACCACACAGTTAATGTTTCTTTAAAACTTCCCTTCCATAAAACTGCCTTAAAGTCAAATACAGCTTGGCATGTGAAAGCAAAGAGACAGGGAAAAAAACAGAGAACAGAGCAAGGCAGGCAAAAATACTGATGTTTGCTATACAAAAATTATTGGTCACAGTAAGATCTGATGAAAAATAAATGGAGATAATTTGGTTGTGGGGGAGGGGAAAGGGGTTGAAACTCATCTGGAGATTTTGGCACTTGTCCCTCCTTGTAATCCACAGTGTGCTTGAACTGGTGTTTATCACCGAGGCCTGCAGGCATTCATTCAATCAGAAAGTCGTATTTCACCAAACACCCTTGCTGTATTAGAAATGTTCGGCAGGGTTAGAGCCAGTGAAATGAGAAGATGATGTGGCAACACTGTATGTCATAGATCTGGTTAATATCTAGCCGTGAATTATTGCATCTTTAAGCGAAATTCCCTGGGTGTTCAATATCACTTCCAGGGGACTAGAACCCACATCCAACAGCATTCAGGTAGTCTGCAAAAGATTTTTGCTGCCAAGAGTAATGACGTTCAGCTTTCATTTCTGATACTCGGGCTGTGACATCCCATGGGTTCCTAGCAACATGAACTGTGCAAGAATGGGGTATGTCTGCAGCACCCAGCACTCAGCAGTACTTGACAATGAAATACCTGTGTTCTCATGCACTCCCCCTGCATATTGGGGAGCTACAGAAGAATATTGTGCTGAACGCTGGCGGCAAGGTGCAGCGGAGGGATCATGAGTTTTGGAAGCTGTGATTTACTTAACATAAAAAGATCAGCAAAGTTAAAAATACTTAAATACTTATTTGATATAGATATTGTTAACAGTAAACTCAATGTGCTTGACAGAATTGCAAGATGGTAGGTTCCCAATAAATAAAAATCTTCTTTTTATTATCTTTCTTTTCTTTTTTTTGGAGTCTCACTCTGTCGGAGTGAGACTCTATCGCCCAGGCTGGAGCGCAGTGTGGCACGATCTTGGTTCACTGCAAGCTCTGCCTTCTGGGTTCAAGTGATTCTCCCACCTTAGCCTCCCGAGTAGCTGGGATTACAGGTGTGCACAATGACACCCAGCTAATTTTTTTATTTTAGTGGAGAGGGGGTTTCACCTTGTTGGCTAGGCTGATCTCGAACTCCTGACCTCAAGTGATCCACTCGCCTCAACCTCCCAAAGTGCTGGGACTACAGGCATGAGCCACCACGTCTGGCCTCTTTCTTTTCTTTGCTACCTTCTTTGTCTTTTTCTTTCCTTTATTTTGCTCTTTCCCCTTTTCTCTATTTTCTTTCCTCTGTGTTATTCCCTTTCTTTTTGTCTTTCTCCTATACATAAATGCCAAGCATTCACTCCTGCATCCAGTGATTCAACTGCATAAACTGAGTAGTCCTAGCCCCTGTGTAGAACTTGGATGTGGAGCATGTACAGTTTTGGAAGATTGAGATATTGAGCAACACGTTACACACTTTAATAATTAATTGCAGTTGTGATCATGGCTGAGAGTGAAATTTTCCAGTTGCTATAAGAACACTGAGTAGAAGGGTGGGGTCTGAGCTCATATTGGTTTTCTGTGTCACTAAACCAAAAAGCCCCACCCCAAACCAAACAAAACAATCAAGGTTGTTTCTTCTAAGACACATCATAGATGTTATCATTATGACCACTGGTTTATTACTTCGTACCCAATAAAGTAACTCACTGTATACTTTATTGCAGTCTTGTATTATTTTTTTAATGGGAAAACCGTAGTAGCTCCTATTACATGAAACTGACCACCAATAACTACAGGCTTATTTTATTTGAGAGAGGATTTATTAAATAAGAACATATGTTTGAAAGAGAAGAAAATGTGCCACTGAGTTTCTCTTCTCCTATTTACTTTCCAAACCAAAGGTTACAGAAGCCACTTGCAATTGATTAAACCTGTTCCCTGGACATCTAACTCTATTGCCAGCAGCACTCATCAAAATCAAGTGGTGACATTTAAAAAATAATTAAAACTTTTAAAGGTAGAGTTGCAGATGGAAATTGTTTCAGGAGAGTTATTGAAAAATGTTGCTAAGTAGAGAAAAAGTATTTCATTCTATTTACTTTAACTTTGGTATACTATTTTACACATTTCTAAGAATGGATACACACATATGTGAACACACCCCTGCCAAAAATTAGATCACAGCTATTCTGTAAAAATATATCAACAGGTTCCAAGGATTTGAGGAAAATTTTCTAGTGTATATAGACAAAATTTGTATTTTATTTACAAGAAGTCTCTTTTCCGTTTTAATTGCCATCTTTGTGTATATGTGTTGATAAAACATGTTTTCTCAAATTAAAAAATACATTTTCATTTTTACATTCTTTTTGTTCCCTATATTCATGTTTGGATTACTTTAACATGAAAATTGCAAATGTGGCTGAATTACTGGTAGATTCTCGAAACCTTGACAAGGAAGGAGGAGAACTGTATTTACTATTTCATCCTAGAGACTCACGAACATATACGATGAAAGGCTTCGTGAAATGTGGAGTCCCGGCACTTCCGCTTCACCTTTGGCAAAAGGAATGACCCTGAAGGGTATTGTAGATTGTTGGCTTCAGATTTCTAAGCAGAATTCTCTCAGGAGGCCTTCTTCACCCAGAGACCCCAAAACAACGTAGGAACTGCAAGCAGGAGAGACACATAGAGACCTTCCTAAAGCCAAACCACACTTCTCTTTAGGTTCCACTACAAATACCCAAGATGACTTCAACATGTCTGCAGTTACAGACTGACAAGGCCACAAAGTCTTAGTGAGCCATGATTGGAAATTATTTATTTTCCCCCTTTCGTATCCATAATATTTTAAATATGAGGTTTGGCCATTAAATTGTGGCAAGTTAGAGAAAACACTATGCAGCAGCATGAAGTGGGAAAACCTGCAGGAAAGCTGTATAAATCCAGGCTGACGTGGGGAGAAATGAGAGCTGAGCGCCATGCCATCCCCTTGGGAGCGGTGAACTGAGGAGTTATCTTGGGCGCGTGACTTGGCAGGGCCTGCAGGGCAGAGACAGATCAGACCCAGAAAGCTTAATAAACGGGAAAAGCGACCCCCTCAGTTAGTGCTAAGCTATATACCAACAAAATATAATAAAACAAAATAATCCCAAGGCCTATATGTGCTGTTAATCTGTGAAGAACTCAGCTACCCTCTGGAAAAATATTTTCTTGCCTTTGCACATTGCTTAAGGCTACAGTTAAGTGACTTCTGTTGTTGTTGATATTTGTTCTCTTTAAGGCTGTTCTAAATCCTCAGGTGAACCTGTGAAAACGGCCATGACATTGCAGAGGTGGAGACACAGCCTCATCCCCTCGTGATCACAACTCCTCAAGAGACTAAGCCTATTCAGATGTTTGTTTCTGAAATTAACTGAGTGGTAATAATAAAAATGTATGACTATTATAGGTGAACTTCAAACACCAGACATCTTCTACAGTCACATAAAAAGAAAAATAAACATAAACCTTCCCCCGTCATTTACAAAGAACTGCTCATATTTGATTCTCATAACAACTATGAGATAGATTTTCGTGAAGCTGGTTTTATAAATGAGAAAACACTCTTACCAAAGTGATTTGTCCAAGCCCCTACACATTTATCCTAAGTCACATGTTGTTCTTTTCTGTATGGCAAAATAGGAGGGAAGTGAAGCTGTTGGAAAATAACGTTTCTGTCTCTGGCAGTCCGGCACTCTGTTACGAAGTTACTTATTTCTTTCACTCTGTTGCCGCTCCTTTGCTGTTTTCTCTACATCAAGGAGTACTTCTTATAATTTTCATTTCAAAAATCTCTGACACTACCTGATTCTTTGGTAAGGCTATGATTTTTTACCTAGCCCTGTGCAATTACAAAGCGCCCTGTCTACTACAGCAGAGCTTCTTAATTTGTGTTGTATTTCTGTCCCCACTGTTTGAGGTGTGACTGGTTGCATGTGACCCTGAGGCAGCAATCCTTGGGACAAGCAGTCCAGGCAAACAGGGAATTAACTTCCTGGCTGTCCCCGCAAGACAAGCAGCCTCCTTCCTGGAGCCAAGCCTCATCCCACCCACATGCCATCTCCTCCAGCAGGGCAAGGCTGTCCCAGCAGAGCAAGACTCAGGGGCAGCTGTGGGAGAGGTGGTGTTAGGGACACCCCAAGAGGCCCTTAGAACTAGGAGTGCGGAGGCTTAAGACCTCCTGTCGTGTGTCACTCCAGATGACAGCCCCAAAACGCCATCCTCCAGTACATCAGAAACGGATGTCTTTTTGGTTAAAGTGCCCTTTTCATTCAAACTAGCTATGAGATGCTTGCTCTGACTAGGCATGTGCACCCTGCAAAACACAGCTTCATCATTCTTTCAAAGTACTTGATTGACACATGAAAATCTTAGAGTAGACTGGAAATCTATGCTTATTATCACAAGAAATTGCAGTAGCTCATTTGTCCATTAAGAAAAGAAAATGCTTTTGAGATTTTAATATTTCAACTCATGTACATATTTAGATGGGTGAACAATGGCTACTTTTTATTACCTACTCGAGTGAATAAATGCGCTTATTTACAATGACTACAAACAGTGGAATTATCATGGCGCTAACCAAATTTAAGGTCGAGGTGCCTCTTTCACCAGCTGTGTGAGTGCTGGCAGAGTTGCTGGGAGTTGCATTCTAGGTTAGGAGAAGAAGCTGGATTTTAAACAGAAAGCTTTCTACATAAGCATTTTTGAAAATGACCTAAAGATACTGCAGAGGAAAGAGAACTACATCACCAAGCCTCCAGTAACTCACTATGACTTCTTTTCTCATTCTAAAAAATATTAACTTTTGTATCTGATTTTATATTTGCAATCTTCTGTTCTCTTACTTAAAGTCTCCCCTCTCCCCCAAATCATGTAAGAGTTAGACCCACAAAACCTGGGTCTGCCTTTTATACAGAATTCCGTGAAACCATAGCACACATAAAACCTGACAGCTAGAGGTACAGGGGGCAAGTTCAAGGTTCTTATTAAAAAGGTAGAGCGAAAAAGAAAAAAAAACTGAAACATATTTCTCGTGGAAGATTTATATGAATCCTGTATTTAATATTTTTCTAAAAAGATCAAATTTTATTTTCCTTATCATAATTACATAATATAAAGAGGTTGTCATGAACATCTCACCAAGTGTTAGATAAATGTCCCTGAAGGTCCTGGATGCTGCATTGTACATATGCAATCATTTTCAGTGTGCTATGATGTGGAAAAGGAGGAACGCTGCTTCCTGTTCTCTGGTGTGGCTCATGGATGCTTTTGCTCTGATTTCTCATTTCTAATCACAGCCATGTGCAGCCCCAGGTTCCTGCGGGAGGAGCTCAGAAGCCCAGACAGAGCTGCCCCTGCCCCACAACCGCGCAGTGTATCCTGACTAAGGGTCAGGCACGTGGGCTGGACCCACTTGGCCAGATCGGTCAAACAACCAGACTAAGCGTTTACATTAGACTGGCAGTTGACATGCTAGTCAAAGCTGTCTGCGCTGTCACAGACAGAGTAGTGTGGAAGTGTTTGTGGAAGTGCCAGTTACTTTTCTTAAGAATTAGTGAGAACTTGGTTTTCTGGGACTCCATCCAGTCGTTAAACCACTCAATTACTCTTTATGATGTTAAATCACAGAGTTAATGATATTAATCATTACCATTAAGGATGCTAACATCTTAATGATGTTAAATCATGAACTTAATCTTTATCTACATAAACAATTCAAACTCACAGAGTTGCCAGGTCTCTGTTTATTTGGAAGTTTCTCTATTTTGTTTTGGTTGAGGTTGTTACTTGTTTGTTTTGATTCGCCACCTTGACCCTTTTGAAGAGTACTCTCCAGTTATGTATCATCTGTCGCATGTCTCAGTCTGGGTTTGTCTAATGGTTCCTCACGAGTAGATGTGGTTTTTGTGTTTTGGGCAGGAACATCACAGAAGCCTTGTGATATCCCTCATGGGACATCATATCAGACCTCAAAGGGTCCATTTGTCCCGGGACTGGTGATAAGAACTTGGATAACTTTGTTGAAGTAGGAAAATTAGAAAATGAGCTATAAATTAAATAATTGTATTGTGTTAACATTCATTTCCTCATTTTGATATTGTACCATGGTTATCTAAGATAACACCCTTATTGTTGAATATATATACACTGGAGAGAGAGGGAGGAGGGAGAATAAGGAAGGAAATGAGTGAAAATGTTAGCATTTCGAAGAATGGGAGGAAGATATATGGACATTCTTTGTACTATTTTTGCAGCGTTCCTTTGCTCTGAAATTATTTCAGCATAAAAAACAGAATGCAAAAACAATGCAGAAGCAGTTGACTTGGCACAAATCTCACATCTGAAGGGTGGTTTCCATTTCTACTTGTTTTTATTTAGGCATTATTTTGTAATCCAAGAGATTTTCTATTAGAGCCATGTTTTTGACCCAGTTTTCAATGAGGCAGCCATCAGTCTAGAAGGATTTTTACAATGGAGTTTCTGTACAAAAACTGAGGGATGAAAAATTACAATAGCCTTCTCAGTCTATTTCTGAACATCTGGCTCTGAATCAACTTTCAACTTTGCAAAGATTGACTAAAGTATGTCTAAAAACCATGTGCCAAAATACACAGCAGAACAGGACTGCTTTAAAGAGCATAACATGGACACTATTAACTCTTCAATTCTCACTTCACTGTCATTATCCCATCCTCTCTGCTTTTGGGAGAAAGCTGCTTTCCAAATTTCGAAAGGAAATCTATAGCTAGGTTAGGATAAAATTCCAGAACATCCTGGTGGGATGTCAAAAACAGCAGTGATCCCTAAAGTAACTGACTTAGTTGTTCACTTTAACATATTAAGAATGTGAAAGCCTTGTTCAAATGTTTGTTGTTTTTAACATTTGGCTCTGTTAAGTTGGCTGAGGGGACATTTTTCTGAGAATCCCAAAGACCACAGTTTTTATTATCATTATTATTATTTTAAATCACAGTCCATAACTTTGGACTTTGTAAGTCACAAAGTTTGGGTAAATTAGAAAGCCAGACAATACATGCAATTACTGAATAGAATGTTTAGATAATCCTGCGGTGACTGCTTTTCTCAAAAAATAAATGTACTATGATCGGTGTCATGCCGTGAATATTGCACATGAAGAATGACAGAAACCCAGCCTGCTGGCCTCTAGACATGGTCAGGGGAGCAGTTTGATGTAGTTAAGGGAGTCAACCAGATTTGGATGTGCCAACCAGCTGTGTCATTTACTAGCTCAGTGACTGGGTAAAAGCTCACAGCATGACAGCGATGTAAGGTTGAAGTACTGCAACAAAATCACTTGGCCAAGAAGGTGGGCCCACAAATCTCGCTCACATCCTGCTCACCTGGCTGTATGCTTGGCAAGACTGTGTCTGCCCAAAGAAAGAAGAGGTCATTTTCTAATGGGTCGTGTGAGTGGAGGGGTGTCTTTGTGATCCCTCCACCCAGAGGACACTGCTTTGTAGTCTGCTCAGGGGACACAAATGTGCTGAGGGAAGCCTGAAGTCCCTTTTTACCTGCCCTCACTTTTGGCTTGAGGGAAATTAAGTTAGGAGCAGTTCAGAGACTCAGCCTGAAGGATGTTTGTGGCAATGGTGTTTGAGACAGGGAAAAGTTAGAGCCTAAAGAGAGCCAATGAAGGGAAAATGCCTTCATCTTATGTATGAGAGGAAGAGGACCATTAAGATCTTGTTTCCAAAGAATATTTAATGATATAGGAAAATACTCACAACATAACAGTTGATAGTATTGATAAGAGAAGTAGAAATATGGGTGTGCAAAATCATAGGTGATTATACATGTCACAGCCTGACAATAATGGTCTTGAGGTTACAGGAATATGCATGATTTGTATTTTATTCATTTCACAGTTTTTATATTTTCCAAATTTTTAAAAGACAATATATATTTTATAAGAAAAGAGTTGCGGCCGGGCGCGGTGGCTCAAGCCTGTAATCCCAGCACTTTGGGAGGCCGAGACGGGCGGATCACGAGGTCAGGAGATCGAGACCATCCTGGCTAACATGGTGAAACCTCGTCTCTACTGAAAATACAAAAACTAGCCGGGCGAGGTGGTGGCGCCTGTAGTCCCAGCTACTCCGGAGGCTGAGACAGGAGAATGGCGTAAATCCGGGAGGCGGAGCTTGCAGTGAGCTGAGATCCGGCCACTGCACTCCAGCCCTGGCGACAGAGCGAGACTCCGCCTCAAAAAAAAAAAAAAAGAATTGCAATGAAAAAATTTAAACAGAAATGTTCATGTTCTTTGACCCAAGTCTTTAACTTCAAACAAATAATGCTAAGAAATCATAAATATTAAGCATATTTCCTGAGAGAGAAACATAACAATCTGAAAATATTGAAAGAAAAGCAGAACACAAACTCGAATACATTCTAACACCTCAGTTATGTAAATACTGTAAATACATAGATACGGAGCCAGCATTTAGAGACAAAAATCGGAAGGAAAACACAAAAATATCACAATGGTTATTTCCGTAATAGAATCATGGGCAATATTAATTTTGTTCTTTGTAACATTTTCTGTATTTTCAAATTGTTATACAATCAATACATACTAGTTTAATTACTGGGGAGAAAAAGCATTCTGTTTAAAAACAAAATGCCACTTTTGATGGTGTGTCTGACTTAGTAACGTTATTTCAGTCTTTCCCCAAAATGTCTCATTGGGAGCCAGTTTAGAGACATAAATTAGATTATATTTTGAGGACTGCATACTATCCCTTTGAGCAAATAGGAAAACGTCTGGAATGTTGTAAAACCGAACTAAAAATCATACTTACTCCATAACATTTTCCTTTCTCAAACTTTGTTCTCTCCCTCTCTTTGCATCTTAATTATCCCAAGCATTTTGTATTTTTGTGCTTTGAGAGGACATCGATGAACAAGATCGTTGTAGGATTTGTTTATTTGTTTGGTTGTTTGCCTGCTCTGTTTAGTCTGTAGGAGGGAGAACTTGCCAGAGTCTTGTATTTATGTTGCTGCTATGGACTTACCTGAAAGGGCATAAGCTCCTCTCTTGCCTGCAAGTAATTGAAGGACTGTCCAGGGAAGAAGTGTGGAGGGAGACTGGGGTCTTTAATGGTCAAAGATTGGTGAGAACCATACCCTGGGATAATGACCCTGGAGAGAAGGGAGGTTCCATGGATGCAGAAGATCAGATCTGACTCCATCCCTGTAGCCTGAGTGGTAAACCCCCATTCCCCTGGGGGCACATGGACAGTGGAGGTGCAGCACGGGTCACCGCAGGCGAAAATAGAGGACCTGGCCAGCCTCCAAGGAACTGTGGGGGTCTGAGCTAGGTGCTCTGGGACTGGGACAGGAGGGAGGAGGGAGTCCCCACCAAATTGACAGATCCTGGGTTTCTTACCTAGGCTGGTGAGTGGGAGCTCAAGCTGTATTTAATTTGACATTTTTTGAAAAATAGCAAACTGTGGCATTTTTATACCCTGAGTGTCATGGAAAAATTTATGCCTGTCTTAATAAATAAAAAAGCATAATAAAATAAAATGATTTCTAAGCCATAATTAATAACTATATTTCAAAAAAACTCAGTCCCTGAAAACCTTGGTCAAAGGGCTAGGCTGAAGTATAAACCCAGGATCATGGAATCTGCAGATAGGCTTTCTCCTGCCAACCCAAAGTTTAGTTGCTGGGCATCTCTGCCTTCTCCCCGGGCTGGGTTGTGCTGAGTAAAGTGATCTTAGGCAAAGTCTTTCTTCTCCCACCAATTCTTCCGTGCACACTGGAGTTTTCACAGCGTAAGGGTTTTCTTGCTAAAAATTTCATTAAAACTTCAGAGAGTGGTCATGGTCTTCTTAAATCCACACTCATTTCCTTGTCACTTGAGGGTACAGGTCCCAAATGCACATCTCCAAACTTGTGCTGTCCACTGACCTTCAGACTTCCACAGAAACCCCCAAATCCTTAGCAAAATCCAGGGGCAGGGAAAAGGGTGGCAAATGTGTTTCACCCTGGGGATTTTAGTAAAGTCACCTGGTGCATGTTATACCTCCAGTGGGGTCTGCGGTATCACCCTACAATCAAACACATCAAAAGCTCTGCTGTGAACATATGGACTAAACTAGGGGGCTAAACTAGGATTGTCAAAGGCCTCATATTGGTTCAGGTTATATTTTGCTGTCAAAAGAGGTATTTAAATAATTCTCATTTCTTGGACATTTATGGATTCTTGAATTGTCAATAAGGAATCATAGACCTGTAATTAATCTGCCTGCTTGAAACCTCAGCTTGGTTGTCCAAATTATTTTCAAAATGAATACATCTAAAAATAAATCGCCTGAACGTCATCTGTAAAATTCCTTTCCCATCTTACTCACTGGTCTCTTTTCTGACCAGATTGCTAAGGCCAGAACCCTTTATTCTCTCACCTCTAATATTGACTTCACTGACCAGTCGTGTTAGTTCAACATTCAAATCCTTCATTGTCTTTCCTCTCCATGGTCATGCCATGGCTAATGCTGCCATCCTTGTTGGCTGGGTTACAGGAACTTCCTAATTAAAATCTCACCCACTATTGTCCCATCTGACCCCCCAATCCACCTTGAATTGCAAATGGAAGAATCCTTAAAAACCATAAATTCATGTCACTACTAGGCTTTCAATCTTTGGTGCTTCCTATTGTTCTGCAAGTCACATCGTAAATCCTAGGCCCTGTTTGATGCCACCCCTCCCACCTGCCCAGCTGCACCTTGTCACACTCTCTTTCTTGCATTGCACTTCAGCCACACTGGCCTCTCTCTTGTTCACACCTGCTGTGCTCTGTCCCATCACGAAATAGCACTTGCTGTTCCCTCTGGGCAGCTCCTCCGTGTCCTTCCAGCCTCAGCTTCAGGGGCATTTCCTTTGAAAAGTTTTTCCTCTCATTTCAATCTATCACAGCCACCCCTCTCCCACCGCCACCTCCACTTCTGTCTGTGACACGAAGAGCTCATTCTGCTGGGACACCAGCCTCACTGTGTGATCCTGTGGATTTCCGCATGTGTCTGCTGCCGTCTCCTCACTGTGCCGCAGCATCATTTCTGTGAGGGACTCGTTCACCACCACAAACTGGCCAGGGTCTGGCTTGTGGTTGATGTGCAAGAAAAACTCATTAAAAGAGTGAATAAATGATTAGTTGACTGAATTATGTGGAAATTAGAGCTAGTTCATATTAAGTATCTCACATGGTGCCTAGGAAATAGCAAACATTCTGCAATTGAAAGTTAATGTTATTCTTTTATGCAATTATTATTATTGCCAGAAGGTAAGGAACTTTGGGTCTGTGGTCTATACAGAGGGCTCCAATAAGTGGGGATGGGGGTGAGGTCTCCATATGTATGGTTACCCACTTTAAAATTCTAAGCAGGTACTGTTTAGAAGGTACTGGTCTCGCCTCTGCTTGCCTTCCAGTGCATAGCTTCCATCAAGGATTATGATCTATGGGTCTCGGGGCTTCTTTCAAGAACTCTAGGGACTTTTAAGTGGGTAATTAAATCTAGAAAGATTGATCTTGGGCATTTCATTCAGTTCAAAAAATATTATATTCATTGATATTCACCATACGGACCTCAGAAAAGGAATTCATTGCTTAATGATTAAACTTCACATATGTTACAGATTAAACTCAATATGTCCCATGACATATTTAGATAACACATTTCCCAATTCTTTTACTACTCAAGCCCACATTTCTTTTTTGAAATCAGATTAGTTATCATCTTGACTACTATATATTACCTATTCATCATTTTTTTCCATTCCATCCAGTAGAAAAGAGCAGAAATATCCTGTGTGCTTGAAATCATAACTATTTATTTGTTTTATTTGAGGTAGAAGAGAATGACTTTAAATTTTAAAAGTTTTACCTGAAAGAGAATGGATCAACTGTGCTTATATAACCAAACAAACAAACAAACAAAAACTCTTGCATTGGATTAAGCAGGGAAACAATACCTTTCTAGAGAAGAGTGTTATTATATGTGGTAATTTAAAACACATATCAAAAGTTCTTTCCTCTAATGTAAAGAATATAGGCGTTTTAAAAATGAAAAGGACATGAAAGATATATTTCTCATGCCATTTGATGAAATGTTTGACAGAACATAAAACCCCTGAGATTATTTGGATTTGATGTTCTTGGAAGCCATTCACCATGATTTCTGCTTTTGTGGTTGTTTTAGTATGAAGTAAATTATGAGCGTTCACCTACTGTGAAAAGTCATATCTGACCATCTGGCTCTATTTCAATGTGATCTTCAACATTTTTTCTCAGAATTAAAAAAATCACTTACTAGTGGATTTATTAATGCACTTGAGATTTGGGCAGGGGGGCTAACTAGATGGAGCTAACTGTGTTTACTTCAGAAATATCTGAGAAACATCTTTAATCACAATTATATAGCAAAAGCAACAGTAAATACTTCAAATGAATTTAATGATCATCTTAAAGGTTCTCAAAGTAGCTCCTTCACTTATTAAATGAATCCCACAGATTCAGAATTTACGATAACCATTATGATTTGACTGGGTTAGTTTCTTGTACTTTTAGTTTAGAAAATTTTAATTAACAAAAGCATATGGTAAATAAGGCTTCAAGTGATTTTTGAACATTCATAATATATTTTTATGACTATAATGCTGCTGATAATGATGTATAATAATGATATAATTATCAACACCATGATGTCTAGAATACCAGAGCCACCGGTTTTATAGAGGAGTAAAGAGAGGTTTAGAGAGACTAATTAACTTGTCTAGGATCACACAGCTAGAAGGAGGCATAATTTTTACTCCAGAGCTTTTATTTTCATCTAGTTTTGAAAAAAAAAAATGTTTAACCACTAGTTTGTGCTACTATATGCAAATTTTAGAAATAAAACCACATTTTAACATCCACAATATTGGCTGTTCATCAGTTCAAAATAACTTTCCCAACAATACACCTGGAATAAGTGAGGATTCATATGATCAAGGCCTTTGCAAATGTTGTACTTCAAAAATATTATATCATATACACCTAACTCTCTTTTTTTCTACCTATTTTAACAGACAATGTGGTTTCCTTGATGCGAAAAAGACTACCAAGACACAGATCAACCCCAATAATCAACATTTGGATAACTACAGAGTCCAAAACATCAGCAATCTTGTTCGTTGATTTAATGATCAACTCAACAAAATATGTTGATATATTGCCTTAGAATTTCCAGTAGTGGCTATTTCATAATTCAAAGCAATAGGTGCTGATGCACTGTGTTCAGTGTTGGGCTTTCTTAAACCCTGAGGTCTCTTTTTTTCCTTCAAGAGAGCAGCTGCATGATGGAGCATAAGGCAAATCACACATGCCCTTCCTTAGAGCCAGGCATGGTGGCCACTAGGTTTCTCAGACATCATATTTTGTCACTGAGTTCTAAAGATAGCAAAAATATATTCAAAAGCGGTGCTTGAGTAGGGTCTAAAAACAGCAACACATGATTAATAAATCCTTCCATGGTGAAACTCTTTTGTAATAGAATTTACGGTAAAAATATTTTCATGTGAGTTCCACTTGGAGCTTGGGCCATTTGACTTAACAGTATTATTATTTGATAGCTTTTTAGTTATTCAACTATGGAAAGCCCAACAGATAATCCCCATAATATTTTAAATGCAAAATAAACTTTGGGCAACCTAGTAGCTTTCAAGATTGGGCAGTGAGAACAAATCAAATAGAAAGAAGTATATTTGCTGGCTCTCAGATGCAGTAACAATGGCTCGCCAGGTTTCCCGGTTGGTCTGCGGTTCTGCTGGCCTTTCAGCTGGTAGCTGTGCAATAGGAGATTAAGCACAAAGCCAGAGGTAGAAAAAGCATTGCTTTACCTTATTCAGTGTGTGTCAGATGGGACCTACAGGAAGCAAATGCCAAGGCGTTTACAACTCTACAACTGCAGGCATTCATTGGGAGCAATACCTGTGAATGAATGATAAAGAAGGCAGGAGTAGGCAGGAAATGTCTTCTGATCACAGTGCCAGTCTCGCACTGTGGAAGGAATAGGGGAAGGAAGGAGGATTGAATAGGAAGAGTTTCAGCCCGCAGGGTAGTCCTGAGAAAAGAAAAGAAAGTTCCAGAGTTGGGCGAAAACAGCCAGGCCCCGGAATCCCTATATGTTACACCCTTGACCAGGAGTCACCTGAAAAGTGTGAGACCTCAGTGAAAATGCTATGGAAGATCCCCAAAGCTCCACAGCTTGAGTCTGTCTGCTATCAGCACTCCTCACTGCTGGTCAGCGAGTTCCTTCCTGTTGGGAGGTGCACGTGGCACACCTCCATGCCTGCCTGGGATGGTGAATTCTATGTGTCAGCTTGACTGAGCTAAGGAATGCCATGCTATCTGGTGAAACGGTGTGTCTGGATGTGTCTGTGAGGAGGTTTCTGGAAGTGATTAGCATTTGAATCAATGGACTGAGTAAAGAATATCTGCCCTCACCAATGCTGGTGGACAGCATCCAATCCATTGAGGGCCTGAATAGAACAAAAAGGTGGAGGAAGGTGAATTCTCTCTCTCTTTTCTTGAGCTGGGACATCTATCTTCTCCTGCCCTTGGAATCAGAGCTTCTGGTTCTCAGGCCTTCAGGCCTGGACTGAATTATACCACTGGCTTTTCCAGCTCTCCAGCATGCAGATGGCATGTTGTGGGACTTCTTAGCCTCCATAATTGTGTGAGTCAATTCCCGTAATAAATATCCTATTATACATCTATGCATATCCTATCACTTCTGTTTTTCTGGAGGAAACTAGTACACTGCCCTACAGTGTTTTAAATAAAATTGTGTCATTATTTACAGAGTTGTTTAATATGATTAAATATGATTTAATGTGATTGTTGAAATACTTACAGCACTAGAATTCAGTCCTAAGTTTTAATTCTGCCTCTAGTCACAAAGCCCTTGAAAATAAACTGAGTGGGTAGAACTATTCCCTTTACTAACAGAGATATTGCCATTTTAAGGCCACAGTTGTCATGAGTTTCACCCTCACGTGTCTCCTGTAGCAGCAAGTAGTCAGGCCACATCCTCTCATTTCCACAGCACCATGACAATTTACTAGTCTTCCAGCTTCTTGATGCCGATCTTGACCAATAGAAACATATTCCAGTGAAGCAAATCACAGATGGTCCCCAAACTCTTACTTTCCTGGTTCAAACAATCCTATCTGGTATTCTGCAGCTGATCATTGGGTCTGGCCCCAACATACCTAAAAATTAGACAATGTGGGGAGGCAACATAGTGGGCCTTTTGATCTTTTTGCTCTCCTCCCATAGACTCTGTATGTATTCAGTTCACTGAATTTATGGCAGTATCAGAGAGAAAAGATGACGCATCAAATATCTATAAGTCCCAGTTGCATCAGAAACCAGCTCCCCAGTGACGCAGGAGCACCTCTACAGCATGTGCCTGTTCAAAGTTCAGACAACAGAAAGATCATCAGATCATCAGAACCCCAAATAGCTTCAAGCTGAAAAGCATTCCGTCAACACCAAATGCATATCTTGCAATACTCTCCACAACTGCTTTTTTTAAGATGTAAATTTTGATCCCAAGTGTCATGCAAAACCATGAAAAACATTTTCAGAGCAGGCTCCAAAATAGCAGAAGAGACAAAATGGATTTTGTGTATACCCTACCTCCCAGGGAGATAAAACCTAATAAAAAGCCAGAATGTGAGTGCAGACCAGCCTAGTGCTGTTGAATGTGGAAAGTCAAATAATCTGAAATCTATATACAGTGTGCCAACTCCATTGCTGAATCACAAATAATATCAGGAATTAAACCAAATAATATTCCTTAGTCTTATAGCCATGGTATGTCCTCATTGTCATGGGAATGCTTTTGAGAAGAGTATAACTCAAAATCGGGCCTTGGCTCACTTATTTTTGTTGTTGTTGTTGTTGTTGTTTGTTTTGAAACGGAGTCTTGCTCTGTCGCCCAGGCTGGAGTGCAGTGGCCGGGTCTCAGCTCACTGCAAGCTCCGCCTCCCAGGTTTAGGTCATTCTCCTGCCTCAGCCTCCCGAGTAGCTGGGACTACAGGCGCCCGCCACCTTGCCCGGCTAGTTTTTTGTATTTTTTAGTAGAGA
>NW_012112808.1:8686801-8698975 GCF_000951035.1 Colobus angolensis palliatus | reverse complement strand
TAAGCCATTTATTTGATGCTTTTCTGTGGTAGTGAGCTGAGATCCGGCCACAGCAACCCCAGCTTGGCGGCAAAACGAGACTCCGTCTCAAAAAAAAAAAAAGAAGACTGAACATCGGGAGAACATGAATTTCAAGGTTTTCTTCCTGTAGCTCTTTGGTGTTTTTGACATGTGGAGGTGAGACCAGGAGTTCTTACCTCTGGAGATGGTAAGAGTATTTTCTTGAGTGACAGATAATTTGTTTAAGCCATTTATTTGATGCTTTTCTGTGGTAGTGCCGTAGCATCTGGTAGCTTGGACCTCTAAGTTCTAACAGTGAGCAAAATCCTGGGTTTACAGGTAGGAAGGCACAGATACTAATGGGGGTGAAAGATGGATTTGTTTTCTCGCTAGTGCCCCAACCATCCAGCCATGGCTGGATCATGTCATGTTAAGTAAGGATGCCAGTGTGCTGAACTACAGGTGGGAAGGGGTGGCAGTGGCTGGAGGTGAGACCATCTATTCACACAGGTGTCCCTAAGTTTGGTTTTGCTCAAAATTGTTGTTGAACACTCAGAATATGTGTCCCAGTAATTTCTTGCCCTGTAGCAAACCACCTCAGAAGTTAGTGAGTTCTGATAACCATTTATTTTTCTTATGGTTTTCTGGGTTGGGCAGTTTCTTTCTGATCCACCAGCGTGGCAGGGGCTAGAGGACCAACTTACAGGGTAATTTCTTCACTCTCATGTCTGATACCCTTCCCTACATTTGGGCTTCTCACAGCACGGAGGTCTGAGGATTGTTTACCTTTGTTCATGGTTGCTGGCTTGCCCCAGAGTGAACTTTCCAAGAGAGAGTTTCCACACCCAGAAGGAGGCTGCAAGACCTCTCCTGACAAGCAGCAGAGCTTGCAAAGCATCAAACCCATTGTCTTCTATTGGTTAAGCCCAGGTTCAAGGAGGGAGGGGAAGTCAGACTCCACCCTTCAATGAATGGAGGAGCAAAGACTCTGTGGCCACCTCAAATCTATCACAGTGTATGCATAAGACAGGGAATCCTACAGAATCTCACTCTGCAAGGGCAGGGAACCTGACTGCCTCACTCACTGGCGTTTGGGTATAAAGTTGGGAAAGTGTTGTAAACAGGTCTTTTTTCCACATAACCTAGAGTTTGGAGCCCAGTGCTGCTATCTTTACACATCACTTATTTCACATCCTCCAGCTTCTTATTTATGAAGTAGGAATAATAATACACAACACTGTAGTTTGTTACTAGAATACAGGAATACTTTGCCAAAAGAACTTTTTAAGCAGTTAAGGGGAAAACATGTAAGGGAAATAGCTTGCCCTAGAGAATGCACTGGATAAATATAGGTGTTGGAATGAGATGAGCCTGGGTTCAAATCTCTTCAATGAGTAAGATCTGAGGCCAACCCTCTCCCAGCTTCAGATCATTCATAAAGATGAAGAAACTGACACTGAAAAGTGGGTATAGGGACCAGATGCCACCTTATAAGTAAAGTGGTGGGTGCCAGACAGGGCTAGTTACGTGTCAGTTCACTTTTTCTTTCCTGGCAGTCAGGGATTGGGCTTTTTCAAATGCTTTAAAATGAATGAGAATCACAGGAAATGTCCATTGACAGTGATGATGGTTCAGTCCTTGGCTCCACACCAAGAAGAATGGTAGCACCGTCCAGGTAAGGCTGGCAGGATCTAAGTGAGCACAAGCACCTGAACAGAAGGCAAACCCCTGGCTCCTTGGGAACACCCCCTCCTGCCAATTCTGCTTCCTATGCCCTGTTGCATAGGTGAAAATAAGGGAAAGTTTAAGGAGAGCTCTGGATCAGAAGCAATCTGTTGACAAGATAGGCTGCTGAGTGGGTGATTATTACTTCTCACTGTATTAGTACCATGTAAGTTAGCCTCATTGGATTAGGAAATCACACTTAGTTTTCACTAAGGGAGTCTCAGAATCATTTATTCTTACTATAGAAACACTAATGTATTTGGAGTTGAAAGGAATATGGCATTTGACCTGAAAGTAAGATTTTCTCAATTCTTTCCAGACACCAGGGTTATTTTCCAAATCTAAGAAGCTATGATAACATGCAGAGTCATTTTCCTTAAGGATCACACTTCTAGTTTTCGTTTAGAATGACGCTGACATATATTTGAATCTCAATTGTCTGTTGATGACAAGAAGTTCACAAACCTTTAAGGATAGGGAAAGAGGGCGCACAGCACAGAGCCAGACAGAATTGCAAAGGATCCTCTAACTTGATATTATCCACTTATTAACCATTATTTTCCTTCTTTTTTTTTCCCACTAAGGAAGCATGGACAAAGCATATTATAAAGAATTGCTTGTGGTTATAAAAATAATAAGAATGAGTTGTCTATTAACAAAACTGATGTTTGATTCACGATTGGTAAGGAATGCATCATACAGGATGTTATTTTTTGACCTATTTTTACTAGATATGTTTATTTTTACACACATATTCTATGCTGTTGTTTGGCACCTCTCAAAAACAATATATAATGCACAACTACAAGATGGAGTCACATTAGTGGTACGTTATTCTGTTCCTGGGATGGAAAAGTCATGATAGCTTTACATTAACATTCAAACTGTAGCTTCACCTTACTGCCACTACCCTCAACCCAAGCCAATAGACCACAGCTAGCCATAGTTATTTCATTCATCATGGGAGGACTGCTCTCACCAATTAAGAGGAGTAATAATATTTTCCTACACAAACATTCTGTTAGCAGTGGAGATGGCAGGTGGGAGGCCTGGGGGAGATGACATTTGTTCCTCCTGACTTATGTCTTCTTTGGAAAAATTGTGTTACCAATGGCAGTGGAGTCCTAATAGAAGATACAGTCCATCCCATCTACATAGCTTTGAACATTGACTCTGTACACACCCATGGCTTTACTGCAAGTCCCTGTGACTGCCTGCCTGCAGGCTTTCTCTTGATAGAGAAGGAGAATTTGCTCTCTTGGGCAAGTCTGAAGCATAGAGGCTTTCAGACATGGATGCCCTTGGAGCAGACTTTAAGCAGTAACAGGATGTTAGGTAGAAGCACTCCAGTTTCCTTGTCCCTTAGGTGGGGACAACCCTGAAATGCTTTCTGCACAGTTTCCCAAGGTGTCCAGAAAGATCAAACTCCAGTTGCCCACAAAAGAATTATCTATGGACCTCCACTCCTGCCTTGTCTTTCCCCTCCACTCCTTCACAGCACTTCTTGGGTCCCCTCTTGAGAAACTGCTTGTTGCAGGGTCTGTTTCTTGGGGGTTTCCAACCTGACAGAACTCAATTCATCCCTCTTGCTATTTGTTCCTCTTCCTTCCCCAACCATCAGAATTTTTTTCTAGTTTTCTGGCTGGCATAATAAATTCAGATTCCATTAAATGAGATGGATCACCATATTCACCTGATTTTAGATGATTGTAATGTTGGGATGTAAATTCAGAGAAATCTACTGTCTAGTCCAAGGATGCCAAGCAATTTGGGAGAGCATGTTGGTATTCCTTCCACATGTCCCGGCTCTGAGCCAGAGGCTGTGAATTGCTATTGAGGAAGATACTTTTTCATTCTGTCATTGACTTTTTATGGGGATTAAATGGATAAAATGTTTCATATCTTTCACACTTTTATTTCTCCATTCATTGCCTTTAGTTATCACTTTGAGTCAACTCTGAGCTATTTCTAGAAATAATATTTCTTTGCAATTAGAAAACTCACACAATAAATAAGAATGCATCCTGACCTCTTGGATTTACCCCCACAGAGTTTCTATCTCCAAACATTTTGAGAATGACAATGACTTTCATATTTCTTTCCTTTATAGCTAGGCATGACCAAAAGCACACTCGCAACTCTATGTAAGACACTTTTCCCATTTTAAGCTTCAGTCATGCAACCCAGTCATACAAACAATCTCCAAGATTTATAATCAATTTGCCCTTTGTACCCAGTTTCTAGCTTTGTTTTTGCTAACTTAGCCTCCATCAAAATGATGTCCGAATTAAGTCTGAATAATGGGAATTTTCCTTTACTTTACCAATGACTTCATTCCAGTATGGATATATATTGAATGTACTTACAACACACACACACACACACACACACACACACAGTTTTTTGTAGGTTTTTTTTCCTTCTGTGAGTCTGTATTCCTTTTTCAATTATCATTTTTGGAACTTCATTTTGAAGATCCATTTGTTCATCATATTCTAAAACACAACCTAATAGGATATCACAATGGTCTTAAACCAATTTCTAGTTTGAAACATTCTTGATAACATGCTCACTCTGACACTGCAGGGAGAAACTGGAGAAACACAGTGCCAAGAAACCACATAATGAACCCAACCTTCTCCACACCATCCCCTCACATGCTCAGGAGCTTTACGTTTCTGCTCATGCAAGTCTGTATTCCATGCCTTTCAAAGTTCCCTACCCCCAAATAAGGAACAGAGGCAGTTAAAATGTGGAAAATTAAGAAAATGCAGAACACATCATTAACTCATATACTCAGGAAGCTGTGGCAATCTTTACTTTTCCTCACATAAGGCCCACTATAAATGAAATATGCATTTTAATTATTTCCAGTTTAGATATTCCCCGTGTGCAGTACACAACCTCAATTGCTTGCTGTAGAATAAAGGGAAACTGGGCAATGAGAAAGCAAAAAAAAAAAAAAAGTTGTAGTTAATGCAGAACAGTTGCATGTTATCGTCACATTGCCCTGAGCAAAACTCTTCCTTTTATTTTGTTGCAAAAGCAACTGATTCCCCAGGAGCAGCCTCTGTTTTCAGATTGTGTTTACTCATGAGCTCTGACAGGTTTACCCCAAGCAACTTTTCAAACCAGCTGCTCCCCTCACAATCTCTGTGCTTATAATTCTTTTAAGTTGCAGGGATAACTTAAAATGTACACAGCTCTCCAGGATATGAGGCAGGCAGCAGGAACTGTTGACATATTTTATTTTTTGCATAGCATTTTCAATTACAGAAAATGGCATTGCTATGAACTTTCACTCAGTGGCCCCCTCGCTTGACATTAATCAGGCAACATAAAGCATGCTAAGTCACTTCAACTCAGCTTCTCCCCAGAAAAATCAGCCTGCACACTGGCTGATTATGTCTTTCTTTCATTCCTGATGCAATGAAAACCAAGCCAGAGTTCTTTATGTGCACTGAGTATATGGCCTTTCCAGTTGTCCTCCGAGAAGGCTTATACCCAGGAGGGAATTTGGAAACTGCAATGAAGTGGGCAATATAGCTTTCACATTTTTTCAGCTTCTCGGCTACTTCCCTCCTTGAAAAAAACAAAAGGCTAATTTCTTCAAAAGTTCATATAACCTGCAATTGTTTTTCAAGCTTGGTGACTCTCTACTCTAAAACTTTATCACAACCATTGCTTCTGCTGAAGAATTTTGACATCTGCTTTAGGCAGTAGAGTTTCTGAAATGAGATTAAGACAGGTGTATCACCAGGCGCAGTGGCTGTCCTCTGTAATCTCAATGCTTTGGGAGTCCGCAGCAGGAGGATCACCTTAGTCCACAGGTTTGAGACAAGCCTGGGCAATGTGACGAGACCCTGTCTCTACAAAAATACAAAAAAAAAATGCTGGACACGTTGATGCTCACCTATAATCACAACCACCTGGGGGCTGAGGTGGGAGGATCTCCTGAGCCTGGGAAGTCAAGGCTGCAGTAAGCCATGATTGTGCCACTGGACTCCATACTGGGTGACAGAGTGAAACCCTGTCTCAAAAAAAAAGGACACAGGTTTAGTACTTTGAAGAATATGGAAAGGTTCTTCTTCTTTTATAAAACTGTTTATAAGCACTGTTTTGGCCTGTAGCCAAAATATGATTATTAAACTTGTACTGATGCTATATCTAAAAATGCATGATAGTGAAAATGTAAATGAAACTCTCGGGGGATGCAAAAGAGTGGCTACAAAGCATCATAACCTGCTCAGACGGGAATGACTGTCAGGATGAATTGAGATTGAGAATAGTCCCTGCTCCTTCAGGAACTGTACTTGCTGGCTGCATGAGTCCTTGCCTATTCCCCAAATTCCAGATGCCAAGGGTTTTCATTGTCTCTTCCTGACTAGAGGACTCATCCTCTAAGTCCTGGATCAGAGACAACTGTCTGCACAACCTCCCTGGGCTCTTTCTGGAGGAAGCAGCCTCTTCCAAAGCTGCCACATAGCAGAAGCTTCATGCGAAGTGCCCAACTATGGCTCTGAGCCCCTCTGCCCATGAACTCTTTCCCCGTGCAGCCACATCATCAAAGTAATGCTCTTCTCTGAGACCTACTCTCCATACTGTTACAAAATCTCTGCAAGATGCCAGCTTAGGAAACATTTGTTAAATGAATAAAGATAAAGTAATGGCAGAAATAAGTATATATATACATATATATGTGTGTGTGTATATATATATAATATTTACATACTGTTTTTATTATGTGAAAAATTTCAAACTGGCTATAAAAGAGACCCTGTCATCCCACAGTTCTTAATTTGCTGAGTGGCAGCTCACTTTTTAATTTTTCTGTGCAGAAGACCAATATTTTTCAGAAAAAATATTGCTTCTGAAATAATCATTTTAGTATCGAAATGCTCTTATCATATTTCAGGCTCCATTTGATTGTTGCTTATATCTTTTCTACTTAGCTTGTGGCCTCTCTGTTTAAAAAAAGTCTACTTAAATATGTGTATGTGTTTGAAAAATCATCAGCACTTCCCAAATAATCTATTCCAGTAAAACATAGGTCAGATTTCCTAGAATTACTAAAAAACAAAACGTGGAAACTAATGCCAGGTATGAGAAGAAGGAAGAGGAGGAGAAAGAAGAGGGAAAGTGAAGGAGGAGAGGGAGGAAGGGAGAGAAGAAGAGGAGGAGAACAAATAGAAAGAGGGAGAACAAATAGAAAGAGAAAGAACACAAAGATGAAGAAAGAAAGAAACAGGAGATAGAGAAGGAGAAGGAAAAGGAGAAGAGGATGGGGAAGGAGACGGAAGGAAGAGAAAGACTTACAAGCCTTCTCTGAACCCACACATAACTAGTACTAGCAGCTAACATTCATCGAGCTTTGCAAGCTAGACTTTGCTTTAAGCACTTTTCATGTATTGTCTCATACAATCTTCACCATCACTCCCTGAGCAGGTCCTAGGTTGTCATGTTATTACTCATGAGACAATCGAGTCTCAGAGGCTGATCTGCCCAAGGTCTCCCAGCTAACATGTGGCAGCATCAGGATTTAAACTTGGATTGTCTGGCTCCAGAGGCCATGGCACCTCTTCCTCTCTGGGAAGAGGCCTCCATACTTGCTATTCCAACTTTCTTATTTCCCAGTCACACCCCACCATCTCCAAGCTGTCCTTTGGTTCCATTATTTCAATGAAATAGCCCCCGGGGGTCAGCAATAACCTCTCCATCACAAGGGTTATTATTCAGACCTTCTTAGCTCTTGGTCACGTCTGATACAGCTGACCTCTATGGCCCTTTATTCTGGGTCACAGTTCTTTCCTGTTTTCCTCCTACTTCTCTGCTGGCTCTTTCTGCCTCCTAACTTGAATAATTCCTAAGCCATCCATTAGAACTTGAGATTTTCAAGGTGTAGTCCCAGTCAAGTAGTCCCTGACCTCAAGTAGTCTCTGGACTCCTTCTTTTTTCCATCTTATTTAATGAGGAGTTATTGATAGGTATAGAGTTTCAGTTTTGCAAGATGAAGAGAGTTCTGGAGATCAGTGGTGGTGATGGACGCGAATGTACTTAACACCTGTAAACTGTACACTTAAAATGTTATGATGGTAAGTTTTATGCATAATTTACTACAAAGTTTTTTTAAAGAAGGGAAAAGATATACCATGTAAATTGGAAGTAAAAAGAAAGCTAAGGCCAATGAATGAATGTCAGGCAAATTAAAAAATTATTTAAATTGGACAGAAAAGTCTGCTTTATCATCATTGTGCATCATTATGCTGATAGTCCTCTACTGTGAAGAGGAAACTATAAGCAATTTCTATGCACCAACTAACTTGGCATCAAAATATAGTATTAAAAACTGCAGAAATCACAAGGAGAAATGGAAAGAAACAGACCTTTAATTCCCAGTAATGAGATTCTCAATGATGAGAATCTTAACACACCTTTTTGGTTAGCAAATCAAGTCAATAAACATAATAAAAGATATATAAGATCTATTTTTCAATTAAACTGAGGTGTAGTTTACCTACAGTAAAACACATAGTGAATTTTTACTTATGTATATACTCATGTAATTGGCAGTTATGTCAAGAAACAGACAGAAAGTTTCCTTGGGTGTCTTAACCAGTCAATCTTCAAGGTATCTATATTCTGACCTCTACCACCACGGATTCGCTTTAACTGCATTTCACTCTAACGTATATAGTTTTCTCTGCTCACCTTTTTTCGTAATATTTTTGAGATTCATTCATGTTTCATATATAATCAGTTTGTTCTTTCTTCCTCCCTCCTTTCCTCCTTCTCTCTCTCTTTCTCTCTCTCTTTGTTTCTTTCTTCGATGGAGTTTCACTCTTGTTGCCCAGGCTGTAGTGCAATGGCGCAACCTCCGCTCACCACAACCTCTGCCTCCCAGGTTCAAGTGATTCTTCTGTCTCAGTCTTCCATTTAGCTGGGATTATAGGCGTGTGTCACCAAGCTCGGCTAATTTTGTATTTTTAGTAGAGATGGTGTTTCTTCATCTTGGTCAGGCTGGTCTCAGTTTGTTCATTTTTACAGTTTTCTAGTATCAATTGTATAAAGATAACACAGATTGTTTTATGTACATCTTTGATAAGTTTGTCTGTGTCACCACCCAAATCTCATATCCTCACATTCCAAAACCAATTATGCCTTCCCAATAGTCCCCCAAAGTTTTAACTCATTTCAGTATTAACTCAAAACTCCACAGTTCAACATCTCATGTGAAACAAGGCAAGTCCCTTCTGCCTCGATTTTAAAGGTTGTATGGAAATGCCTGGATGTCCTGGCAGAAGTTTGCTGCAGTGGCAGGACTCTTATGGAGAACCTCTGCAGAAGGGAAATGTGAATGGAGCCTCCACACAGAGTCCTTACTGGGATACCACCTAGTGGAGCTGTGAGAAGAGGGCCACTGTCCTCCAGGCCCCAGAATGGTATGTCCACTGACAGCTTGCACCATGTGCCTGGAAATGCTGCAGGTATTCAACACCAGCCTGTGAAAGCAGCAGGGAGGGAGGCTGCATCCTGCAAAACCAGAGGGGCAGAGCTGCCTGAGATGATGGGAACCCACCTCTTGCTTCAGCCTGACCTGGATATGAGAAATGAAGTCAAAGGAAATCATTTGGAGCTTTAAGATTTGACTTGCCTGCTGGATTTTGGACTTGCATGGGGCTTGTAACCCCTTTGTTTTGGCCAATTTCTCCCATTGGGAATGGCTGTATTTACCCAATGCCTGCAGGAAGTAACTAACTTGCTTTTGATTTTACAGGCTCATAGGTGGAAGGGACTTGCCTTGTTTTAGATGTTACTTTGGACTGTGGACTTTTGAGTTAATGCTGAATTAAGACTTTGGGGGACTGTTGGCAAGGCATGATTTGTTTTGAAATGTGAGGACATGAGATTTGGGAGGGGTCTGAGGTGGAATGATATGGTTTTGCTGTCTCGCCACCGAAATCTCATCTTGAAATGTAACTCCCACAATTCCCGTGTGTGACGGGAAGAATCTGCTGGGAGGTGATTGAATTATGGGGTTGGGTCTTTCCCGCACTGTTCTCCTAGTAGTTAACGAGTCTCATGAGATCTGATGGCTTTAAAAATGGGAGTTTCCTTGAACAGCTCACTCTTTGCCTGCCATCATCCATGTAAAACATGAGTTGCTCCTCCTTGACTTCTGCCATGATTGTGAAACCTCCGTAGCCAGGTGGAACTATAAGTCCCTTAAATATCTTTCTTTTGTAAATTGCACAGTCTTGGGTATGTCTTTGTCAGCCGTGTGAAAACATACAAATACTGTCTTTTTGTGGATATAGTTTTGTCTCTTTTCTCCGGAGTGATATATATAAAAGTCAAATGACTGGCTTACCCTGGAATATAGGGTATGTATATGTTTTTCTTTGTTAGAAACCGCAATACAGTTTTTCAAAGCGTTGTTTCCATTTTAAACTCACAAGCAGCAACCCATGATATTTCCAGTTGCTCCACATCTTTGCAAACAAGTAGTATTATCTCTTTTTCAGTTGCTCCTCAATATGTTTTAATTTGCATTTCCCTGATAAGTAAAATATTTGAATACCTTTTCATGGGCTTATTGGTCATTTAGATAGTTTCTTGTTAAATATTTGTTCCAGTCTTTTTCTTTTTCTTAAAAATTAGGCTGTATGTCTTTCCTTATTGATTTATATTTCTTTAGCTATTCTTGAAACTATTTTTTCTAATATAAATATGGAAAATATTTTTTCCAGCCTGCAGCTTGCCTTTCACCTTTTAAAGGTGCATTTTAATGACCAGGAATTTTTAAACTCAATGAAGCCAATTTTACCAATTTGTGATCTTTTTTGGTTACTGCATTCGCATCCTTTTCAAGAAATCACTGCACAACCAAGTTATGGAAGGTATTTTTCAATATTTTCCTCCAGAAGTTTTATGGGTTTAGTCTTCATGTTTAGAAATATGATTCATTAATGGTTTACTTATTATAAGCAGCTGAGCCAAGAGATAGACACATATGAAACTCCTACTTGAAAGAAAGGGAAATAAAAGTTTTATATGTCAATATAAAAATATAAAATAATAAAATATATAAAAAATAAAATATAAAATGTTACTCTAAAATAGAGAAAGCTACCTGAGTTTTCTTTGAAATTAGAGCACCATCTGACACTGTTTTGGATCATGTGATGAAATGAGAGCCTGCTGAGCCTTCCCCTGCCTGCTTAAAAAAACAAAACAAAACAAAAAAACAAAAAACGTTTTTTCAGCTTTATTGAGGTGTGATTGACAAATATTTCATATATTTAGGGTGCACAATGTAATGTTATAATATATGTCTACATTGTGAAATGATTATTATAATCAGGGAAATTAGTATATTCACTACATCACATAATTACCTTTCTGTGATGAGAAAACATGGTGTCTACTCTCCTAACAAATTTTAAGTATGCAACACATTATTAACTGTAGTCACCATACTGTACTTTAGGTCTCTACACTTATTTATCTTATAGCTGAAGAGTTACACCCTTTAATCAATACCTTCTTTTCTGCCCAACCCTGGTAACCACCATTCTACTCATTTTATTCTTTCTTACTATGAGGTCTTTTTTTTTTTAGACTCCACACATAAAAATTTTATGCATTATTTGACTTACTTCATTTACGATAATGTCTATAATATCCCCAAAGTTCATCTTTGTGGTTACAAACAGCAAGACTTTCTTTTCCTACAGGCTGAATAATATTTCACTATATATATACACACACACACACATACACACATATATGTGTATATGAGATATATGTACATCTCATATATATACCACATTTTCTTGATCTGTTGTCAATGGAAACTTGTTTCCATATCTTGACTATGATGAACAATGTTGCATGCCATGGGAGTGCAGATATCTCTTTGAAATAGTGATCATTTCTTTTGGACATACGTAGATTTATTTCTGGACTCTCTATTCTGTTCCGTTGGTCTATGTGTCTGTATTTTTGCCAGTACTATATTGTTTTGATTATTATAGCTCTGTAATATAATTTGAAATCAGAAAATGTGATGCCTCCAGCTTTCTTCTTGATCAAGATTGCTTTAGCTATGCAGGGTCTTTTGTGGTTCCATACAAACTACAAGATTTTTTTTCCATTTATCTAAAAGTGTCATTGGAATTTTGATAAGGATTGCATTGAATTTGTAGATCACATTAGGCAGTATGGACATTTTAATAATATTAGTTTTTCCAAACCATGAACACAGAATATCTTTGCATCAATTTGTGTCTTCTAAAATGTTCTTTATTGATATTATGTAATTTTTAGTATACCAATTTATTTATTTTTTTTTTTTATACTTTAAGTTCTAGGGTACATGTGCATAACATGCAGGTTTGTTACATATGTATACTTGTGCCATGTTGGTGTGCTGCACCCATCAACTCGTCA
>NW_012112808.1:8668047-8685536 GCF_000951035.1 Colobus angolensis palliatus | reverse complement strand
AAAAGCAACGGCAGCAAAAGCCAAAATTGAAAAATGGGATCTAATTAAACTAAAGAGCTTCTGCACAGCAAAAGAAACTACCATCAGAGTGAACAGGCGACCTACAGAATGGGAGAAAATTTTTGCAATCTACTCATCTGACAAAGTATACCAATTTTTAACTTCCTTGGGTAAATGTATTCCTAAGTATTTTATTTCTTATTGACACTATTGTATATGAGATTATTTCTTGAATTATTTTTTGGAATGCAATATTCATTATTAGTGTAGAGCAATGCAGCTGGTTTTTGTATGTTGATTTTGTATCCTGCAACTTTATTGAATTCGTTTATTTCTTCTAAGGTTTTTGGTGGACACTTTCAGGTTTTCTATACACAACATCATGTCATCTGCAAACAGCAACAATATAACTGCCTCATTTTCAATTTGAATGACTCATTTTTTTTCTTGCTCATTTGTTATTGCTAGGACTTCCAGTACTATGCTGAATAGATGTGATAAGATGGGCATTCTTACCTTGCTATTTATCTTAGATGAAAAGATTCAACTTTTCACCATTGAGTAGGATGTTATCTGTGGGCTTGTCATATGTGATCATTACTGTGCTGGGGTCCATTCTTTCCGTACAGTATTTGTTGTGAGTTTATTTTTAATCATGAAAGAATGCTGAATTTAGCAAAATGCTTGTTCTGTATCTATTGTGATTATCATACAGTTTTTTGTCCTTCATTCTACTAATGTCTTATATCACATTTACTGATTTGCATATGTTGAAACATCCTTGCATGCCTGAGATTAATCCCATTCTATAACGGTGCATAAATCTTTGTTATTGTGCTGTTAAATTTAGTTTCTGGCATTTTGTTGAGGATTTTTGTATCTATGTTCATCAGGGATATTGGCCTGTAATTTTCTTTTGTTATAGTGTTTTTGTCTGGCTTTGGCATCAGGGTAATGATAGCCTAGTAAAATGAGTTTGGAGGTATTCCCTCTTGTTCAATTTTTGTAAGAGTTTAAATAGGATTGATATTAGCTCTTTACATGTTCAGCAGAATTCACCCATGAGGCCATCAGGTCTGGAACTTTTCTTTTTTGAGAGATTTTTAATTACTAATTCAATCTTCTTACCCATTATGGGTCTGTTAAGATATTTTATTTCTTAATGATTCAGTCTTGGTAGGTTGTATGTTTCTAGAAAGCTACCTGTGTCTTCTAGGTTATCAAATTTGTTGGGGTATGATTGTTCATATTATTCTCTTATAATCCTTTGCATTTTTTGTGGTGTCAGTTATAATGTCTCCTCTTTTATTTGTATTATTTGAGTATTGTCACTTTTTTCTTAACATGTGTAACTAAATTTTTGTTATTTTTGTTTGTTGTTTTAATAAACTGGCTCTTAGTTTTATTGAACTTTTCTATGGTTTCTTAAGTCTCTATGTTTTGCTCTGACCTTTATTATTTTCTTCCTTCTACTAACATTGGGCCTAATCTGTTCTTTTTCTAGTTCCTTGAAGTGCAATGTTAAGCTGTTTATTTGAAATCTTCTTTTTAAATGTAGGTGTTTATTCCTATAAACTTCCCTCTTAAAACTGCTTTGATTGCATTCTATAAGTTTGGGTACATACATTGTGTTTTCATTTTGAGTTACCTCAAGATATTCTTAAATTTTTAACATTTCTTGTTTGACCCATTGGTTTTTCAGGAACATGTTGTTTAATTTGGACATATTTGTGAATTCTTAGTTTTTTTCCTGTTATCGATTTCCAGTTTCATATAATTATGGTAAGAGAAGATACTCAATATGATTTCAATCTTTTAAAATTTGTTAATAGTGAATATGATTTCACTCTTTATATATTTGTTAAGACATTTTTTGTGATCTAATATTATAGTCTATCCTGGAAAAGGTTCTGTGTGTACTTAAAAAGAATGTGTAATCTGCTGCTGCTGCTGATAGATACAACGTTCTGTATATGACACTCAAGTCCATTTGGTCTAAATTATAAAGTTCAGTGTTTTCTTATTGATTTTCTGCCTGGATGATCTGCCCATTGATGAGTTTTGAAGTCCCCTACTATTATTGTATTATAGTCTATCTCTCTCTTCATATCTATTACTATTTTCTTTATATATTTAGTTGCTTTGATGTTGGGCCCATTTACAATTGTTATATCCTCTTGATGAATTGAACATTTTTCATTGCATAGTGACCTTATTTGTCTTGTTTTATGGTTTTTACCTTGAAGTCTATTTTACCTGATGTAACTATAGCTATTCCTGCTCTTTTTTGGCTTCTTTTATTTACCTGAGACATCTTTTTTTATCCCTTTGCTTTTAGTCTATATGTGTTCTTAAAGATGAAGTGAGTGTCTTGTAGGCAGCACATAGTTGGGTCTTGTTTTGTTATTCATTTGGTTGCTCTATCTTTTGATTGTAGGTTTTAGTCCATTTACATTTAACGTAATTACTGATTGGTAAGGGTTTACTATTGCCAATCTGTAAATTGTTTTCTGGTTGTTTTATAGAACTTTGTTCCTCTCTTACTCTCTTTCTGTCTTCTTTTGTGATTTGAAGTTTTTCTGTAGTGGTATGCTTTGATTCCTTTCTCTTTATTTTTTGTGTATATGTTCTAGTTTTTTCCTTTGTGGTTACCATGAGGCATACATAAAACATCTTATAATTATACCAGTCTAGTTTAAACTGTTAATGACTCACTTTGCTTACATACAAAAGCCCTGCACTTTTACCTCACTTTCTCCTCACATTTTGTATTTTTGATATCATAGTTTACATCTTTATATATTGTGTATCTGTGAATAAGTTATTGTAGCTGTAGTCATTTTTAATACTTTTAACTTTTAACCTTTATACTGGATTATAAATGATTACACACCACAGTTATAGTAGTACAGTATTCTGAATTTGACTATATATTTACTGTTTACCAACAACTTTTATACTTTTATTTGTTTTCTTATTAATAAATAGCAGCTTTTTATTTCAGCTTTAATTCCTTTTAGCATTTCTTGTGATGTAGTTCTAGTAGCGATAAACTCCTTCAGCTTTTGTTTATCTGGGAAAGTCGTTATCTCTAACTCATTTATGAAGGACAACTTTGCCAGGTAAAATATTTTTGTTCACCAGATTTTTTTCTTTCAGCACCTTGAATATGTCATCTCACTCTTTCTTGGCCTAAAAGTTTCAGCTACAAAATCTGCTGAAAGCCTTAACAGAATTCCAGTGTATGTAATAAGCTTGTTTTCTCTTTCTGCCTCCAAAATTCTCTTTATCTTTGATTTTTAACAGTTTGATTATAATATGTTTTGGTGAACTCTTTTGGGTTGAATCTGATTGGTAACCTTTGAAGTTCATGTACCTGAATGTTCATATCTTCTTTCCCCATAAATGGAAAGTTTTCAGCTATTGATTCTTTAAATAAACTTTCTGTTACTTTCCCTTTCTCTCCTCCTGAAAATTCTATAATATGAACATTAGTTCTCTTGATACTGTCCCATAGATCCTGTAGGCCTTCATTCCTTTCCATTCCTTTTCCTTTCTTCTCCTCTGACTAAATGATTTCAAATGATCTGTCTTCAAATTTCTATATTTTTTTCCGTATTATCTAGTCTGCTGTTAAAACTCTCTATCGTATTTTGTAGTGCAATCATTGTATTCTTCAGCTCAAAAATTTTCATTTGGTTCCATTTTATGAATTTGATCTCTTTGTTGAACCTCTTTTTTGTTGTTGTATTATTGCTGATTTTGTTAAATTGAGAGTCTGTGTTCTTTCATAGCTCAATTAGCTTCTAAAGAATAATATTTGAATTTTTTTTATCAGGTAGTTTATGTGTCCCCAATATGTTGGCGTTGGTTTTGGAAGTTTTCTGTGTCCTTTGATTATGTCATGTTTTCTCAATTCTTTGTCATTCTTATAGCTTTATATAGGTGTCTACACATTTAAACAGGCAGTCCTCTCTTACGGACTTTATGGATTGGCTTCAACAAGGAAAAACCTTCAACTGTGGGCAGTGGGACACACTGGAACATGCTGTGGCACTGGGCCTAGTGACACAGAACACCAAGTGCAAGAGGTACAGTGACTCCAGGTCTAGGGAGGTGCAGTGTCTCATCAGCTCAGGTAGCTGCGGTTTGCAACTGCATGATTTATGGTTGCAAGAACTGCAGAAGGTTTGTAGTGGCTGCAAGGGCTGTTGGGGGTCCTCAACAGTGCCTATGGCTATAGTGACAAAAGATCAGAGAAAGCAGGCAGCAGTGAGGGCCAGTGTTGCACATTCTTGACTGTGGGAGCTAGCTTCTGGCATGTGCATGGTGGCGGAGTGTGGTGACATGGATCTGGAAACTACATGCATGTGCACAACTGCAGGGACAAAATTGGCAGCATGCATGCACATAGCTGTAGGGACCAGCTGTAGGTATAAATATGGTGGTGTGGGTCAGTGACAAGAGTTATATACAGCTGCTTGTGCACAGCATCTGCAGGGGTCATGACTGCCAGCATTTCATAAGCTCAGCTGCAGGAGTCAGCTGTGGGAGCATGCAGAGAGTGCTCTTGCCCTCCTTTCTCTCTTCTTGCCTTGAACAAGGGCATAATGGCCATCTTATTGCCATATTGAAAACATCATAAAATCTCAGAGATTTATTTCTTACAGAAATAAACTAAAGAAAGAGCATCAGCAACCATTTACGTTTTGACTTCTTGTTTTGTGAGGGAAAGAAAATGTCATTGTAGTCATCTGAAAGGATTCATAATTGATAAGTGTGTGTAACGATCAGAATAGATGGTCATATCCATAGAATAGAGTTAATTAAAAGATGAAGGTACAAATGGGAACTTATTTTATGATAAGGTTGCTTCAAATCAGTGGTAATAAATTAAAACAAGTTCATAGCTAGTTGAAGGAAGGAAAATAATAAAGATGGAGACTTATCTTGCTTTTTTTTTTTTTTTTTCTGGGACAGAGTCTCACTCTTGTTGCCCAGGCTAGAGTGCAGTGGCGCGATCTCAGCTCACTGCAACCTCTGCCTCCCGGATTCAAGCAATTCTCCTGCCTCAGCCTCCCAAGTAGCTAGGATTACACTCATGCACCACCACGCCTGGCTAATTTTTGTAATTTTAGTAGAGATGGCATTTTGCCATGTTGGCCAGGCTGATCTCAAACTCCTGACTTCAGGTGATCTGCCCACCTTGGTGTCTCAATGTGCTTACTAAGCAAAAATTAGGAAATCCTTATTTCTCCTGCAATGCTTCTCCAACATGTAGAATGAAATCTTTGCCTTAAATGTCCACTTTTAAAATAGTTATTACTGCAGGCCAAGTGTTGAAGAAGTAAATTGGGAATATTACGTTGGCTTATTGTACTTTAAAATTATAGTTGCCTTTATTAACCTTTATTAACCACAAGTTGAATTGTGTTACCCACAAAGATGAATCAGCATTTCCCTGAAGTGAAAACAACAAGGAAATAATTTTTGTTGTATTTATAGTGTTGAAACAAAGAAGTGCATCTTTGTGTTTTTCTTTTCTAGTTTTCCTAACAGTATTATTCAATCCCTATAAAATGATTTGTGTGACTTCACTTTTTTTCAGTTAAGCTATAATGAGAAATGTATGTTTATTGAATTGGTGCTAAAAGTTACTGGAAAAATCATGTGGGTCTGATGCCTTTGAGAATAAGATACTGATTACTTTTTTATTTTTATTAATACTTGTTTTATGGTTGTGAAGACTAATCATGGCATTTATACTTTCCTAGAAAATTGTCCATTGCATGGGTTTTTAACCTATTGGTAAACAGCTGTTCATATAAATTCATAGTTTCTAAAATACTTCATTATATGTTTGTGCTCCTTTATTTTTTTCTGATATTGTTTGTTTATATTCTTTCTCACTCACTTTCTCTCTCTCGCTCTCAGTTTCTCCCACCGTCAAAACATTTGTCTGTTATATTGGTCTTTAAAAATAGTGTTTAATCTTAACGATCAACTCTACTATTTGTTTATTTGCTACTTAATTACTTTTGTCTTTTATTTTTATTTTCTTTTTTCCTAATTGGTTTAGATTTTGTGTTGTTCCTTTTTTCACCCTTTGGATTTAAATATTAGGTAATTAATCATAAATTTGTCCTTTACTTACAGCTTAGGAGTGCATACTATTGGTGCAATTATAGAGCAGTCTATTTAAAATATTTTATAACATTTCCTTAGATTTACTCTTTAATGATTTTTGAAGAAATGGTCTTATAATTTCTCAAGGGTGTTTTGGCTATTATATTTGTATTCTAATTTTATGTATTTTTGTGGTGAATGTTCTCTCCCCAAAGCCCATCTAAACCTGAGAAAAATATCAAAGAAACCCAAATAGAAGGATATACAATATTCTGACCAGTATACATGAGAGCTGACAAGGTCATTAAAAACAGCGAAAGTCTAAGAAACCATCAAAGTCCAGAGGAGACTTAGGACACATGACTACTCAATGCAATGTGGTATCTTGGATGGAATACTGGAACATAAAAAGGACATGGGAAAAACTAGTAACATTTGAATTAATTGTGGAGTTTATTTAGTAGTAATACGCTGATGTTGCTTCATTAGTTTTGACAAATTTATCATTGTAACATAAAATGTTAACAACAAAAGAAACTGGATGAACATTATATGGGAACTCTCTACAGGAGATATGCAACATTTCTATAAATCTAAGGCTATTCTAAAAATTGCTTACATTTTAAGATAGCTAGACAAAGCAGAACAAAAACTCTCCTGGGGCTTGTTCCCCCACTCAGCATACAATATGCCCATATCCCTATCATGCCTCTCTGTCCCTGTTATCTTGATCTTTTTTGCACAATACTTTCTCCTTTGCTCATTTCACTTTGCCCCACCCTCAAGGACCTTTTTCTTGTTCCTCCAGCATGCCAACTGTGATGAATCTGCAGGACATGTTCACATGTTGTCTCCAGAATCTATGTATCTTACTCCCTCAAATACTTTATATTTTTATGAAAATGTCCCTTTTGAAGTGATATATGTCTGACCACTTTATTTTAAAGTACAACTTACCTAAGCCTTCTCCTTATCCTTTTATCACATTTATTTTTCCTTCATAGCATTTATAACTTCCATCTACCTTCCCCCTCCCCCCACCCACACACACACAGTTTTCTTTATTGTCTGTCTGCATTAATTACACATAAATTTCATTAGAGTAGCAATCTTTTTATGTTTTATTCACTGATGTGCCTTTAAGTCCTGTAAAACATCTGACACCTAGTAAGAACTCAGTGAGTATTGATTGAGTAAAATGAATTAGGTAGGACACTTTACTAGTAGCCCAAGAGAAATGCCAGTGTTTCAGACTTGGTTTATGGCAGTGAAGATGGGGTGAAGTGGTCAGCTTTAGTATGTATTTGGGATGTTGAGCAAATAGGACATACGGATAAATTAGATGTAAATCTTTTGGGAAGGAGAAGAGTGAAGAATTGCTCTGAGGTGTGTGTTTAAGGTGGGACCATTTAATAAGACGGGAAAGATTTTAGAGGAGCATATGGGGTGGAGAACTCAGAGTAATGTTTGAGATGTTGGATTTGAGATGGTTTTCAGATATCCAAAAGGAGATGTTCAGTATGAGTTTCCCATTTGAGGAGAATGGAGCTAGAAATACTGACTTGGGAGTCATCAACAGATGGTCTTTAAAGCCATGGTACTAAATAAGATCATGTAGGAATAGAAAATAAAAGAGTAGAGGATCAAGTGCACCCCATAAATATAATTATGTGACCAGAGGAGACATAGAGTTAAAAAAAAAAAAAAGCAGGAGGTAATATAGCAAGGGTGGGAGCAAAAAACTAGACAGAAGTAGCATCATAGGGGCTTTGAAAAGATTTTTAAAGAGGAAATAAGTCAACAATATCAAACACAGCTAAGTAGTCATTAAGATGAGGACCAAAAGTTATCCCTTGGCTTGGGCAAGATGCAGCCCACTGATGTCTATAATATAGTTTATTTTCACTGAAGCATTGAGGAAGAAACCCTAATTGGCATGGATCAGGAAGAAAATGGGAGGTGTGGAAATACAGACAGTGACTATAGCCAGGGAAGGAGGGCTAGGAAATAGAGCACATCTGGGATCTCTCTATTTTTGTGTTTAAGAGGCTAACAGAGGTGTCCAAGAGAGAGGATACAGTCATGGGTTCTCAGTTTCTGTTTCTGGTTGGGCCAGTACAGATGCTTCCTCATCCCTCTTTTCCACTTACCGCTAGAGACAGAAACTAAAAACATGATTTTCGGCTGCTAAAAGCCTAAAACAAAATGAAACAGAACAACTATTACAATAAAATAAGACAAGTTGGACAAGTGTGGGCTAGAGCATGGTGTATCAAGTAGATTTCAAGCATCAAGTAGATCAAGTAGATTCGATGATGGAAAGCTAAGAGACAATATTCTGCATAGCAAGAGAAAAACAGGGAAACAGATAACAAAGGATTCATTTTAAAAGTTGCAAGGGATTACAAATTAAATTATAGAGACCAAGCTATTAATTTGTACAGTAGGATGAAATGGGTTAAATAGCCCTATTATTATAAAAGTTTCTGTTTGGATTTGAAAACTGCTCTACTCAATTTTTCTGTGTATAAAAGCATTCTCATATACAAAATAATAAAGAACTGTTAAAACCAAAGTAACAAATAAAGATTAATTATACAAATTACAAATGAACAGAAAGCTTAAATCTCAACAATGTTCTCCTAATAATTTTACTTCCGGGTTGGAGTTTGAGACAAAGGACAACCAAAGAAAAAGTGCTAACTTTGTTGGACACTCCCCGCTGCAAATGACCCACTAGTGGCTACATGAACTGCGGATGCTGAGGCATGGAAGGAAGAAAAGCATATCCAGCTTTAGCTCTTGACAATGGTAGTTACCATCCTACTTGGTCTGGAGTCCTAGAGAATCCTAAACCGTGGACACACAGGATACTTCCTACTCTGATCACAATGATAGCTGTTAGGTTGGTGCAAAAGTAATTGCAGTCTTTGTAAAGATCTAACAGTTCTAGGGTACATAATGGAAAGTAGTCAGAGTTACAAAGTGTCTGAGAGGAAAAACTTTTAGAAATTGTGGATGTATTGGATATACAGTCAGCACTCCATATCCATGGGTTCCATATCCACAGGTAGATTCAACCAATCACAGATCAAGAATATAATATTCACATAATGCAGAACTCTTGGATACAGAGGGCTGACTTTTCATATCTGCAGGTTACATAGGACCAATGGCAGAACTTGATCATCCATTGGGAGCATAGGAGATGCTAGAACCAATCCTCCACAGACACTGAGAGATGACTCTATATTGGTACTGTCGAACTCAGTAAAACCTCTTTTTTTCCATGTCCATGGAACATTTGTGAAATTATAAAATTACAAAATTTCCATGAAGACTCCACAAATTCCTAAAAGTGCAAATTTTATAAACATATCTATAAGTATAACAATATAAACATTAACAAAAACAACAACAGCAAAACTCTAATCCCTTGGAAATTGAAAAATAAAATTTCTGAATGAACACAAGGGTCAAAAAAGAAATTAGAAATTCAATTATAATCTTTTAGAAATAATAATGGTTGGAAAACAATAAATCCCAATCTATGCCATGTGACAAATACTGTACTCAGAATAACATTTATAAACTTAAATATTTTATTAAAAAACAATAGAGAAGAAAGTTAAATGACATGAAAATGTAACTCAAGAAGGTAGGTGGGGTAGGTAAATAGCCAGCAAAAGCAAACGGAAGGCACTAATAAAGATATATGCTAAATTTAGTGAATTAAAGAACAATAAAATTCAAAAAGAAGTTCATGTGCAAGTTCTTTGAGAATTCCAGGGAAAACAGAAAAACCACTGGCATCAACCTAAAGGGCACATGAGTGTGGTATTGGCAGTGGGAAGCAGGGCGCCCCACTGAGAGAGTTGATGAGGTGAGCTGTATCTCTGCAAAGCCCAGCATGGCCCGAAGACAGTCCTGCATCTGACACCCCTTCATGAGCCGCAATCTGAGGGAATAATGTGCCTAACCTCTTCGAGTCTTAGGTACCACTCCAAAGAGTAAGAAGAATGCCTGAGTCCCGAATAGAGAGACTTTTGAATAAGAATGGACCGAGTTTACATTACCAAATTGTACCAAGATATTTTGGGATTGAACTAATTTCTTTTTTCTTCAACTTTTCATTTTAAGTTCAGGGGTGCATGTGCAGGATGTGTAGGTTTGTTACATAGGTAAATGTGTGCCATCGTGGTTTGCTACACAGATCATCCTATCATCTATGTATTAAGCTCAGCATTCATTAGCTATTCTTTCTGATACTCTCCTTCCCTCCAGCCCCCATCCAAGAGGCCCCAGTGGGTACTGTTTCCCACTATGTGTTCATGTGTTCTCAGCATTCAGCTCCCACTTATAAGTGAGAGCATGCCGTGTTTTGTTTTCTGTTCCTGTGTTAGTTTGTTAAGGATAATGACTTCCAACTCCATCCATGTCCCCTTATGGCTGCACAGTATTCCATGGTGGATGTGTACCACATTTTCTTTATCCAGTCTATCATTGATGGCATTGATGGGCATTTAGGCTGATTCCATGTCTTTGCTATTACGAATAATGCTGCAAAGAGCACATGTGTGCATATATCTTTATAATAGAAAGATTTATTTTTTTTTCAGGTAAATACCCAGAAATGGGATTGCTGGGTTGCGTGGTATTTCTGCCTCTAGGTCTTTGAGGAATCACCACACTGTCTTCCACAATGGTTGAACTAATTTACATTCCCACCAACAGTAAACTTTTTTTTTCTCCACAACCTCATCAGCATCTGTTGTGTTTTGGCTTTTTAATAATTGCTATTCTGACTGATGTGAGGTGGTATCTCATTGTGATTTTGGTTTACATTTCTTTAATGATTAGTGACGCTGAGCATTTTTTCTTATGTTTGCTGGCCACATGTATGTCTTTTTTTGAGAAGGGTCTGTTCATGTTCTTTGCCCACTTTTTAATAGGGTTTTTTTTTTCTTGTAAATTTGTTTAAGTTACTTGTAAACTCTGGATATTAGACCTTCATCAGATGGATAGATTGCAAAAATTTCCTCCCATTCTGTAGGTTGTCTGTTTGCTGTGATGATAGTTTCTTTTGCTGTACAGAAGCTCTTTAGTTTAATCAGATCCCATTTGTCAATTTTTGCTTTTGCTGCAATTGCTTTTGGCATTTTCATCATGAAATCCTTGCCTGTGCTTGCGTCCTGAATGGTATTGCCTAGATTTTCTTTTAGGGTTTTTTTTTTATAGTTTGGGGTTTTACATTTAAGTCTTTAATCCATCTTGGGTTAACTTTTGTACATGGTATAAGGAAGGGGTCCAGTTTCAAGTGTCTACATGTGGCCAGCCAGTTCTCCCAACACCCTTTATTAAATAGGAAATCCTTTCCCCATTGCTTGTTTTTGTCAGGTTTATTGAAGATTGGATGGTTGTAGGTATGTGGTCTTGTTTCTAGAGTTCTCTAGTCTGTTACATTGGTCTATGTGTCTGCTCTTGTACCAGTACTATGTTGTTTTGGTTACCGTAGCCTTGTAGTATAGTTTGAAGTTGGGTAGTGTGATGCCTCCAGCTTTGTTCTTTTTGCTTAGGATTGTCTTGGCTATTTAGGCTCTATTTTAAGAGCCTGAATTCCATATAAATTGAAAGATTTTTTTCTAATTCTGTGAATAATGTCACTAGTATTTTAATGGGAATAGCATTGAATCTATAAATTACTTTGGGCAGTATGGCCATTTTCACGACATTGATTCTTCTTATCTTTTTTTTTTTTTTTTTTTTTTGAGACGGAGTCTAGCTCTGTCGCCCAGGCTGGAGTGCAGTGGCGCGATCCCGGCTCACTGCAAGCTCCGCCTCCCGGGTTTACGCCATTCTCCTGCCTCAGCCTCCCGAGTAGCTGGGACTACAGGCGCCCGCCATCTCGCCCGGCTAGTTTTTTGTATTTTTTTTTAGTAGAGATGGGGTTTCACCGTGTAGCTCAGGATGGTCTCAATCTCATGACCTTGTGATCCACCCGTCTCGGCCTCCCAAAGTGCTGGGATTACAGGCTTGAGCCACCGCGCCCGGCCTGATTCTTCTTATCTATGTACATGGAATGTTTTTCCATTTCTTTGTGTCCTCTCTGATTTCTTTGAGCAGGGGTCTGTAGTTCTCCTTGAAGAAGTCCTTCACTTCCCCTGTTAGCTGTATTTTCAAGTATTTTATTCTTTCTGTAGCAATTGTGAAAGGGAGTTCATTCATGATTTGGCTCCGTAGCAATTGTGAATGGGAGTTCATTAATGATTTGGCTCCCTGCTTGCTTCTTGTTAGTGTGTAGAAATGCTAGTGGGTTTTGCACATTGATTTTGTATCCTGAGATTTTGCTGAAGTTGCTTATCAGCTTAAGAAGCTTTGGGGCTGAGAGAATGGGGTTTTCTAGACATAGAAACATGTCATCTTCAAACAAAGATGATTTGACTTCCTCACTTCCTATTCAAATACACTTTATTTCTTTCTCTTGCCTGATTTTCCTGTCCAGAACTTCCAATAATATGTAGAATAAGAGTGGTGAGAGAGGGCATCCTTGTCTTGTGCTGGTTTTCAAGGGGAATGCTTCCACTTTTGCCCATTCAGTATGATGTTGGCTGTGGGTTTGTCAAACATTGTACCTGAAAGCATAACAGTCTCTCAGACCACAGCACAATCAAATTAGTACTCAAGATTAAGAAATTCACTCCAAACCACATAACTACATGGAAATTGAATAACCTGCTCCTGAATTACTCTTAGGTAAATAATGAAATTAAGGCAGAAATCAAGTAGTTTGAAACTAATGAGAATGAAGAGACTAATGAGACTAATGAGTACAAAGAGAATCTCTGGGAAGCAGCTAAAGCAGTGTCAAAAGATAAATTTACAGCACTAAATGCCCACATCAAAAAGCTAGAAAGATCTCAAGTTAACAATGTAACATCTCAATGAAAAGAACTAGAGAACCAAGGGAAAACAAACCCCATATCTAGCAGAAGACAAGAAAAAACCAAGATCAGAACTAAACTGAAAGAGATTGAGACATGAAAAACCCTTCAAAAAATCCACAAATTCAGGAGATTTTCTTTTAAAAAAAATAATAAAATAGATAGACTGCTAGCTAGACTAATAAGGAAGAAAGAGAGAAGAATCAAATCAACATAATCAGAAATGATAAAAGGGATATTATCACTGATCCTATAGAAATACATACAACCATCAGAGAATGCTATAAACACCTCTATGTAAATAAACAAGAAAATCTAGAAGAAATGGTGAAATTCCTGGACGTGTGTCCCAGGACTGAACTATACCCTCCCAAGACTTTATTTCTTGGGACTGAACTACACCCTCCCAAGACTTTATTTCAAGTAAGAAATTGAATCCCTGAATAGACCAATAATTAGTTCTGAAACTGAGGCAGTGATATAGTCTGGCTCTGTGTCCCCACCCAGATCCCATCTCAAATTGTAATCCCATAATATCCACATGCTGAGAGCAGGACACGGTGGGAGGTGATTGGATCATTGAGGAGTTTTCCCTTATCCTGTTCTCATGATAGTGAGTGAGTTCTCATGAGATCTTATGGGTATATAAGTGTTTGACAGTTCCTCCTAAACACACACTCTTTCTCCTGCCACCATGTGAAGAAGGTGCCTGGTTCCCCTTCTGCCATGACTGTAAGTGTGAGTGTAACTGTGAGTCAATTAAACCGCTTTCCTTTATAAATTACTCAGTCTTTGGTATTTTTTTATAGCAGTATGAGAACAGACTAACACAGGCGGTAATAAATAGCCTATCAAACAAAAAAGCCCAGGACTAGACGATTCACAGCAGAATTCTACTAACAGTGTTAGAAAGAAGAGCCAGTACTTAGAATTCTACTAACAGTGTTAGAAAGAAGAGCCAGTACTTAGACGATTCACAGCAGAATTCTACTAACAGTGTTAGAAAGAAGAGCCAGTACTTAGACGATTCACAGCAGAATTCTACTAACAGTGTTAGAAAGAAGAGCCAGTACTTTTTCTACTGAAACTACTCCAAAAAATTGAAAAGGATAGACTCCTCCTCCTCCTCATTCTATGAGGCCAGCATCATCCAGATACCAAACCTGGCAGAGATACAACACAAATAAGAAAACTTCAGGCCAATATCTTTCATGAATATTGATGCGAAGGTCCTCAATAAAATACTGGCAATCTGAATCCAGCAGCAAATCAAAAAGCTTATCCACCACGATCAAGTTGGTTTCATCCCTGGGATGCTAGGCTGCTTCAACATATGCAAATCAATATATGGGATTCATCACATAAACAGAACTGAAGACAAAAACTATGTGATTATCTCAATAGATGCAGAAAAGGTCTTACATAAAATTCAATATCCCTTCCTGTTAAAAACTTTCAATAAACTAGATATTGAAGGGACTAATTTTTAAACTTGGAAAGAAATAGATCAAATCTCTAATTGGGCAATATAGGGACTAGAGAAGTAAATTAAGTTCAGATACATAAAATAAAATTGGCTTTTACACCTGAGTTAAAAGGTGTATGAGTGTTACACGAACTACAAATATGAGACAAAATGTTCCACTCTGTAGTAATAAAAGAAATACAATGTACAATTTATGAAAGTGACAACAGTTTGGTCAATGTCTGTCTTTCCCCACTCACTATGAGCTCCATGAGAACAGGGGCCAAACATGTTTTTGGTCAACGCAGTACATGTGGTATACAGAAGGTAGTGGTGCTTAGTAAGAATGAGTTGAAAGAAGGAAAAAAAATGGGTAGGAAAGAGGAAGAGGAGGAGGGAGAGAGGGAAGAAGATTTAGAAGGAGGGTGGTGGAGGGAGAGGCAGGGGAAAGAGCAGGCAAGGGGAGTGGGTTTTTCTGTGGAATACAATTTGGAAAACATAGGCTGTGCTTTCTAAGGTCTTTGCCCTATAAATATTTATGTTGGAATGCTCACATGTGTTTAACACCCAAATGAATTTGGAGTGGGTATACAGAACTAGATTTCAGAGTATTGGAATTCTTTTAAGCATCTTGACTAATGGTAGGAGTTAAAGCTTTAAATCTTGACAACTGCAAATTACTCCAGATGACATTTACAGTGGTGGGAGATGGCAAGCCATATCTGATACTCCTGTCCTCCATCTTCTCATCCCCTTTTGTAAATCTGCTTCTCCCCTTTTAAGCTTATTCATATTCATTTCTGAAAAAAACTCTTTAAATCATAACCACATGTCATCACTTTATGTGCCTTCCCTCTTTCTTTATGTGCCTTTCCCTCTTCCTCATCCCTTCCCTCTTTCCTGTGTTCCTTGCTCCTCTTATCATTCTGCCTCTGTCCCTTCTTTCCCTGAACAAGTATTCAAAACAAACCAATTCCGTGGCCTTTCCCATTTTGTTCCTCTTCATCTGAAATTCTTTACTTTGTCCCTGTCCTTTCTAAATGTGGAGTCCAGCAGAAAGGCACTACTATAGATGTAGCCCCACAGCCAGTACAATGCAACAGTCATATTTCTGAACCTGAATATCAGGTCTTTATTAATCCACATTAAAACTACACTTGGTTTGGAGCAGCCCATAACGCTTTTGGCTCAGGCTGTGCTCACAACCCACTGAGCTTTCTCGGGTGCTTGGTCAGGCTAAATCATGTCCAGGCTGGACAGGTAGCATCAATAGCTGTCATGATCCTTTTCAAATGACCTGGTTATTCCTGTTATTGTACACCTTGCAGTTTTCAGGCTGTATGAAATAAATAAAACCCTCTGCAAACTTGCAGTTTGTTTGCCAAACAACAGAATGACACGAGAATTAACTTCTGTGGCCTGATAAAACCAGGACTTACGCAGTTTGGATACTTTACCAGTTTCATTCCATTGTGGATTCTATTCATTTCCTAATGAATTTACAGAACCTCTGGGCTTTTTAAAGGTGAAGCGGAAGTTGGGCTTCACCTTCACTTTGACAAGACCGGCTCTGATATCATCTCTTTTGTATTTCAGCATTTTCCATGAAAGAGTGTAGAAAAAACAATGGAGTACACTATTTTTAAAACATTTGAAAACCGGAGACTGTTACAAAGCATTCCCTCCTGTTGACATCTAAATGTCAAAGTTATTCTACCCATTATCCTTTCCATATAGGCAGGAAAAAAGGTCTTTCTTTTTTTCACTTGGCAAAGCTCTTGATTCTCCACCTCAGCCCCATGCCCTCCAACATCTTCTGCATCTCCAATTTTTTTTTTTGAGGCAGGGTCTTGCTATGTTGCCCAGGCTGGCCTCAAACTCCTTGGCTCAAGGGATCTTCCTGTCTTGGCTTCCCAAGTAGCTGGAATTACAGGTACATGCCACCTCACCCAGCTTGCAATTTATTTATCTCAGTGAACATCTTCCCTTTAATCTATAAACAGAATAGCCCATGCTAATCTGGCACCGGCCCAGGCTACCTTCACTTCACCCTCCCTTGCTCATTGGTTTTGGAGTTGTGTTTGCCACCACCCTGTGCTTCCTCATCAAAGGCACCCTATCAATTTCCCAGTGTTCATTATCCTGATACCTTCACAGCATTTCTTAAAATCCGATCATTAGCCCCACTCTCCTACCACTAGAATCTCTCTTGAAACCTCTCCTCTCCCACAACATAAACCCATTCTAATGGCCCATATTTCAATGCCATCAAAGTTACTTCATTTTATGAGTTCAGGGTTATTCACTGAGCCTAACCCAGAAAATTGTGGTTTTTGTCATCCATCTCTAGTAGGTCTAACCATATAAAACTACTCTTTTATAGATCAAAAATGCTCCATAGTTTTGCAATGTTACCATTGGAGGAAACTGGGTAAATGGTGCATAAATTCTTTCTGTATCACTTCTCACAACTGCCGGTCAACCTATAATTTTTCAACAAATGTTTTAATTTAAAATGCTCAAATAAAAATTTCACAATTCAACCTAATAGCATTCAACAACATTCAGAAACAAATGAGTTTTTTTCTCTTTGTGGATTTTTCTATATGTTACGAAATGCTGATGCAGAGAGCCCAACTTTATAAACTCTAAATAACTTATAAAGACATGGAATATTTCCAGGTCTTCCTCCATGTCATAAAAATTCCTGGAAATATTCCTTCATTATTTCCAGGAATAATTATATTTGTTCACATACTGATTAAGCTTAAACATTTAGTAGATGTAACATTTACTTAATGCCAAATTCTTTTTTTTTTTTTTTATACTTTAAGTTCTAGGGTACATGTGCATAACGAGCAGGTTTGTTACATATGTATACTTGTGCCATGTTGGTGTGCTGCACCCATCAACTCGTCAGCACCCATCAATTCATCATTTATATCAGGTATAACTCC
>NW_012112808.1:8660739-8665962 GCF_000951035.1 Colobus angolensis palliatus | reverse complement strand
CAGGGATGAAGCCCACTTGATCATGGTGGATAAGCTTTTTGATGTGCTGCTGAATCCATTTTGCCAGTATATTATTGAGGATTTCTGCATCGATGTTCATCAGGGATATTGGTCTAAAAATCTCTTTTTTTGTTGTGTCTCTGCCAGGCTTTTTAACAAAGAGTTGACCTTAAAAAACTCTCATGTTTTTTTTTTCTACAAGTATGTATTTCCCATGTGTCACATAATTTTTGCTACTAATGAATCCAATATCAATTACATAAGCTTAGGCTTGGATTTGAGTGAAAGAATCTAATCAACTTGGCTTTATTTGCTTATCTTTTAAAATGTTATAGATTAAAAAGTTGACTATGGATTGGGTCAAGCCATGGAACAAATACTAGAGGCATCTTTGAATCATAGAATCTCAGGACAAATGGGACATTAAGGTCCTATAACTTGGTCACACATACTTTTCCTACAACTTCTCTCTCCAGATCATCCTAAACCATCCTTGGATACTTCCAATTGCTAGATTTTGTTGTATTCCTCATCATAAGGTAGCATCTATTTCTCTGCAACTTCAGTTCATTAGTAGTAATTCTTTCTTGGGTCAAAAGAAGTAAAGTGTGGAACTTCATTAGATTTGTAAATAGTTGCACTTAGCTATTCTGTCCTCCTTATGTTGTTTTCCAAGTCCAGTGTTTCCCCAGTTCCCAATTCTTCATCATGTGGCCTGACATTTGGTTTCTTTTTCATCTTGCTTGCTCTCCTGTGATGGGTTCCTGTTTGTGTTAGTCCATAGTTAAGTGCCATCTCTGCAATCTCAACTGTGGTCTGAGAAGTCCATTGTTCCCTCCACTCATCCATCTAGATACCAGATCTAAATAATAAAGACTGAGATGATCTCATCAGATATTCTTGGATTCAGCATTCAGATTATGCTATTAACTCTTCCATCTCTTAACTACAGAACCAAAATTGTCTTTCATGTTTTCCCACTTCTCCTTCACTTCCAGATTAATGTTTTGGCTCTTGATGGTCAGGAATGGCCAGTAACAAGACAAAAATAACTTGTACCAAATTCAAAGATCATGAACAGATCTTATATCCTTCCACACCTCAATAAATGGTGTTTATGCAGAAACGAGTGATTAAACAAAACACATGAGACCAAAATTGTCCATTTGTCTTCTATGAGTTTCAGGTTCAAACTTCCAATTAGATAAAAAAAAAAAATCTCTTTGGTGAAAACAAGTTAGTCAGTGATTAGCATGATTGGAAGATGATACAGATCATTGCAGAGTGTTTTCCATGATGGGAGGGGAATGGTAGCCTCTTTCTCAAATTATAGAGCAAAACAAACAACTTGTTATTTCCAGACAGGCAACAAGGCAAATGCTGAAACAGGTTTAAATTTATAATAAGCCACATTACAAAAATGAGAGGGGAAAAAAAAGTGATGAGGTGTTGGCCTGGGTAGTTCTTGCAAACCCAGAGTGCTCAGTGCTGGGAGCATCGCCCACCCCGATCTGCCTGGTGGGCTATCAGGTATTACCTGAGAAGGTGAAGCCCACCCACACGTCTGGGTCCTTCTATTTCTGAATTAGGAATGGGAGCCTGTCATGATGAGGGGTGCCTTCCTAAGATGCTCTGAGAGGCTAAACCCCAAGGAGGCACTAGAACCTGTTTAACCCTGTTCTTCATACAATTGCTTTCTGCCCTACATTTTCCTTTTCAATTGCCTTAAACTCTTGTCCAAGCTTTGCTATCTAACCAATCCCACCTCTGGAAAGTTTAGATTTTATCTTAAGTTATATAACATTTGGAAGCCATCAAAATACAAGCTGTATCTGGGGACTTAAATTCTAAGACAGTCATTTCTTTATTTCAGCAGGTGGCACTGTTGCAATGAGGCTGTTTCTTCTAGTGAAGACAGCATCAAGAGGAATCGGCAAATTTCAACCTTATAGTATATTTAATTCAAGGACGAAATGTTTAAAAATTACCTTAACAAGTGATGAAATTATCTTCACTTGTAATGGGACAAACCAACTTCATGTATTGCACTGAGGACATGCCACCTTATGTGGTGTTTTTGCCAAAAATGCATGACCTGAATCAAACCCTGAGGAAACATCAGACAAACCTAAAGTGAAGGACATTCTGCTAAATAATTAACCAGTACTCTTCAAAAATATGAAATTTAGGAAGACAGAGAAGGGTTAAGGAATCATTCCGGATTAAATAACAGAAAAGAGACATAATAACTAAATGTTATACATAATCCATGATTGGATCCTAAACCAAGATTTTTTATCCTGGACAGGACATTACTGAAGCAATTTGCAAAATTCAAATATGCATTATAGGTTAGGTAGTAGTATTGTATCAGTATCTACTTTCCTGATTGTATGCTGTGGTTGTGTAAGAGAATGCCTTGGATCTTGGGAAACGCAACTGGAACTACCTAGAGATAAAGGGTATGATGAAATCATGTCTTCAAATTATTCTCATATGTTTAAGAGAAAAATATGTTTCGCATATATTGTATATTTTGTATATATGAAATTATGTCAAAATACAAATGAAAACCCCCAATGTTATATTTTCCCTGCCCCTTACTCAACTTCTCTTTCCAGCTAATAAAAGATGCATGCTGATATCAAACTTCATTGAGAACATCCTCCTTTTTTACAAGTTCAGAAATTGTTTTAAGTTACTTCCTATTTCTCTTTGAGTTCTCAAGTCATCAATACCTTTAGTGACAGCCCTTGAGATATGGTTTGGTCTAATGTCATCTACTTTCAGATCGTCTACCCTTCAAATATGTTTTGTAGATTCCTTTCCAATAAGCAGTGTATGTTCATTTACTTAAACATGAGAACATGTTTAGAAAACATGATCAGAGGTTGGGCGCAGTGGTTCATGCCTGTAATCCCAGCACTTTGGGAGGCCGAGGCAGCAGATAACAAGGTCAGGGGATCAAAACCCTCCTGGCCAACATGGTGAAATCCCATCTCTACTAAAAATACAAAAAATTACTGGGGTGTTGTGGTGCGTGCCTGTAATCCCAGCTATTTGGGAGGCTAAGGCAGGAGAATTGCTTGAACTTAAGAGGCAGAGGTTGCAGTGAGCCAAAATCATGCCACTACACTCCAGCCTGGGTGAAAAAAAAACAAAACGAAAACGAAAACATCATCAGAATATCTAAAATCAATCACAGGATAAATCTTAGAATTTAAGAGCCAAAGGAATTTTAGAAGTCATTGTGCAAATATTGTCCCATCCCACCCTCCACATCACCTTCTGGGAGAAGAAACAGAAGACAATAGAGCTGCCATGACTTATCCAAGTGTACATGGTCCCCAGGTGCGAAACCAGGTAAAATGTCCCCCTAATTCCTGTCCTGCATCCAGTACTCCATCCCTCACTTTGCTTCTCACAGAGAAATACAGACGATAAGGTCAGATGCTGAAGACATGAAGCCACAAAATAACACAATGTAGCTCCTGTGTCGTGACAAGAAATTTAAAATACCCTATAATACTAAAATAAAAACATATGCAAAATTTACCTACATTTTCAAACTTAAAAATAGCAGACTTAAAAAATAATTGACACTTTCAGGGTTGCTTTGGACTGTACCCTCAGTCACTCCAGGAGTAGAAGGCCATTTTTTTCTACTCCATAGTAAAAGTTCTCAGAAATGGCAGAGAGGCCCTGGGACAACTTAACCAACCAACAGGAAGGTGAGTTCAGCTGACAACTCAATCTGCACAGCTCTTCTGCACAAGAGAATTTGGTAAAGGCCCCGCTGAATTTCCTCCACACTAGCAAAGTGTAGGTCACCCTGCCAACCAAACCACAGTTGTCAGCTATTACAGATACTACATGCCTGGCATCCTAGGTGCTGTGTGACCAGGAGAAGCAAGGGCCCTTCCAGAACAGCTGGCTTTGTGTGGGAAATGCCCACAACCAACCCTTAGAACAGTGCCCCTCCCCCCCGCCCCCCACACACACTCACAGGCCAGAGCTGTATTTCCCTAAATCTAGACTGAGGCGGTTAAAAGCCTGGAGCTTGTCAGGCCCAGCACATTGGAAATCAGAAGGGACCTCCCCTGCTAATCTTTAGACAAATATTTTCTCAGCTCTGCTGACTTAGTGGTGAGTTACCAGCCTTGCACCTCTATAGTCAATTGAAGCAAGCCCACTTGGGTGGCAAGAGCACCAGTGCAAGGGGACTGCCCTGGCCACTTGCCCCATCACCACCGTCCCAGGTGAAGATGCTAATGTTCTCTTCCTCTTTTCAAGGCAAGTCAAGAAAGGACCAAAAGGAAGAGGGCAGGCAGCCCCATAGGGCACATGGCCAGATTGAAACTAAGCATAGTAACAGAAAAATAAAGCTACCTTTTTTTATAGCTGTGTTTGGGGACTGATGGATTCATTCCTACTATACCTAGCCCTCTCTTTAGCCCTCAGTTTACGAGACCAAGTACATTCGAGATTTTTGAGTTTGGATTTGGTTGGCAATTAGGTTGGATTTCTCCACTAGTGGACCCTGAAACAAGGATTCACAAGCAAGTACTTATTTTGGTCGTGATCCCAGAAACCACTCCTAAGAGAATAGGGAAATGAGACAAGAAAGAGAAGGCAACAAAAAATTTAAAAGGTATGGATCAAGCATGTTTCTATTGTGGGTGTTAAGCAATCCTGCTGAGAACCTCCAGGGACAGTGCATCAGAGTTACCCCATGGCAATTCTTCCTTATTTCCAGGGGCAAGGAAGCTGCAACATTTATCCACCAATTCTCATCAGCATTCATGTGAGGGCTGCTCCTTTCAGATGGACATGAACTCCCCAGCATGAATGGGCTACCCCGCACCTGGGCTGAGGACACCTTGCTAGGACATAAAAACTCTCAGGCAGAGTTCCAGGTGCCTGCGATAGAAAGCCAACAATGATGCAAAGAGAGCAGGTGCCAAAGGGGTGGGGATGGGGCACTGGCAGCATCTACCCCAGAAAGCCCAAAGCTAGAATCAAAGAGCACATAAAGATCAGTCCCTGAATGTCAGACCAGTAGTTTACTCCGGCCTTGGTTTTCTTCCCATCTTTAGATTCAATGTGGCAAAATGAACTAAAAGAAATCTCCAAGGCCGGGCGCGGTGGCTCAAGCCTGTAATCCCAGCACTTTGGGAGGCCGAGACGGGCGGATCACGAGGTCAGGAGATCGAGACCATCCTG
>NW_012112808.1:8639080-8660659 GCF_000951035.1 Colobus angolensis palliatus | reverse complement strand
CGGAGCTTGCAGTGAGCTGAGATCCGGCCACTGCACTCCAGTCCGGGCAACAGAGCGAGACTCCGTCTCAAAAAAAAAAAAAGAAAAAAAAAAGAAATCTCCAGCAGTATAGCAAACCCCCCTCCACTTTGCATGGTCTTATCAATTTTATACCACCAGTGGACTATGTAGACAGAAGGGAGGGTGGCACAATAAAATATGGTACTCGGAACCTGATTCCAGTAACATGAAAAGGCCATTTTTACATTAAAAAGAGTCAAGTTTGGAGATTTACAAGGTAAATAATCTCCCACTCAGGGCTTCTCTTGACCTGGCGGGATCCTATCTTCAACAGGCAGATTGTCATCACAATCCAAACAAGACCCTCTCCCATGAGTAACTGGAAGACCCTAGAAGCCATACTCTCTGAACTGGCTCAGGGTGATATCTCCTGGCACCCTGTCCTGATCATTTCTGCTGCGTGCTTACAACACAACATGCAGCCTCCACAAACTTTGTGTGTCATAGAGCTCCTTGTCGCCAAGCCTCAAGCCCGGCCCTCTTAAGACCGCTCCACACTCTTTATCTTGTTGACCTTTCTGCAGAAAATAAAACTAGTCCCCTTTTTTAGAACGTTTTTTCCTTGCATTAAAAGTCATTATTCTCTGGTGGCCTTCCTCTCTCGAGGGCTACTCAGTGATTTTCTGAGTTTCTCTGCTGTATTAACCTCACCTTATTACCTTCTAGGACTTTGTCCTAAGCCATAATCTCTTTTTACTTGGTATTTCTCTCTTTGGTCAGCTTTCCTCCATTATACCCCAAATATGTAACCATAACCCACAGACTCATGATGCCTACTCTATCCTTAACTCAGAATTATGCTCCGAGCTGCCTACTTACCCCTAATACCAGTACACACACATTTTATTGCCTCACCCTTTATATCTGCCCCTTCACTCTATGTGCCTAGCCTGATGCACGCCCCTATTCTTCATTCAGTCAACAAAAGCAGAGAGTATGTCATCGTCCTACATGCCTCCATCTCTCCACCAACCATCCCAGTTCCGATTCCCACGCCTTCATCACCACAAACTTTTTAGTACATCCCCCCAACCAACTTGACTCTATTTGATTACTACAGTGGCTTCGTTAGACATGCACTGTCTCTGGCTTCAGCTTTGCTCCAATTCATCTTCCATATATGCCCAGGCTCTTTCTAAAATGTAATGTTAACATGTGCCTCCTCTGCTCAAAAATGTTGGTGGCTTTGGCTTTTCAAAGCCATCAGGATTAGTTCAAATTCCTCAGCCTGACACAGGGCCACCTCCAGTTCATCATCTGCTCTCTCACTCTCTCTTACCATTCTCTCTCTGTCTCTGTGTTTATCTTGGTCTTTGTCTCTGTCTCTCTCCCTCTTTTCTCTCTGTCTCTCTCTCTCTGTCGCTCTCTCTCTCTCTCACACACACACACACACACACACACGCGCTTTATCTCTCTCTGCTTCTTTTTCTCTGTTTCTCTCCCTCCCTCTCCTCTCTCTGACTCTGTCTCTCTTACACACACACTCTCTTTGCCTCTCCCTGCCTCTCTCTCTCAGTCTCTCTTTGTTTCTCTCTGTCTTTTCTCTCACTGTCTTCTTACACACACCCACACACAGACACACACACATCTCCACATCATTAGTCCTGATGCTTACACAGATATGTTCTTCCTCTCTCGGGCTACTGGTCTCTATACAGACCTCAAGGCTAATCTAAGCTGTCACCTCCTTGGTGACAGACTCTTACTCTCCCAGTCTTTAATTCATTAGATGACTTTTTTAGATATTTTCCTGGGGTCCTCTACATTCCTTTGAAGCGTCTTTGTGGCACTACCTTGTGATTGCTTAACTGTGTTCTCACTGAGAACAGGGACCATGTGTTTCCATGCTGATTTTCCCAACTTGGAGCACAGCATTTGGCTCGGAGTTGAAGTCCACTAAATATTTGATGAATAAATGAAAATGAATAAATAAATGACACCTGATAGTGCAGGGCATGGAAAAGTATAGTTTGACAACGGTCGACATTCATGCTTTTCACCCTTTCTTCCTGCTGTCCGTTTCCATTACAACCTGCTAGGGCAACCAAAGCTGTGGCTGACCCAGGTCTCTCAGGGCCTCCTAAGCCAGCTCTGAGACTAAGACTGGAGAGGAATGCTAACTTGCCTCGACTATGTAAGACTTTACAAGTTCCAGAAAATTGATTTTTCCAGGCCTGCATGGCTTGGCATAAAAGTCAGACAATTTTTATTGAATCTGGTCCTGGTTGGTTAGATTTTTGACCTTAGCAATGTGGCCAATAGATTGGACCATGAATACTTTTTTTCTAATTTTTGCCACATGGGCTCATGTTTCCCAGGTCAGCCAGTAGGTTCAGTCATCATTGGCTTCTCTTGGGATCTGTTTTCCCTGTTCCCGTGGCATCCGTAATTGTGAATAAGCTTGTGGGTGCATTTCTGAGGAGCGGTGTGATGGCAATGGTGTGCACTATAGGAGATGTGTGCCAACTGGTATTTGGTTGCTGTTTATGTTTGTCAGTGGTCCCTGTAATTGGAAGGCTGTATTGCCTTGCAATTATACAAAGGATAATAAAAAGAAAATTGGGGAAAATGTATAACATCAGACATAAACCAGTGATATTCTGTAATTTCACACAAATACAATACAGATTTTTTCCCCCAAAATCTACTCAACTTGGTGAATACTGAAAAGAGAAAACTCAGAAAACTCCACTTTAAAATGCAAGCACAAACGAATAGCTAATCTTTGGGTCCTTGAACATGATACAGTCCACTATAACCATACACAACCTCTGTCAGAATTCAGTGAAGGCAGGATTCCAGGGTTGTTGTTTTTCCGATGAAAAGCATTAACTAAGAGGTGTAGGAATGCAGCATGCTATAAAGAAAATGGATACCTTGTATGGTTGCAGGGATTCTACCACATCTTTCTAAGATTGCCACTGTAGTAAACCTTGTCAATGCAGACTTCTCTAGCTCTGACATTACTCTATTGTAAAGAAAAAAAAAATTATTCTTCTGAGAATATGCAAGTTTTGACTTTTTTAAAAGAGGAAAATCTGAACATTCATCTTAAAATAAAACTAAAAATTAAGGTTTTTATCAACAACCTACTCTATTAGATTCAGGAAAATAATATTATTTAAGGGATTATTTATTGTTAAAAAATGAATCTATAAAATCTGGTATGCCTTAATGTAGGCATATTGTGAAACTTTTGAAAACTTTAACTGAGTGCTTGTTAATATAATTACACTATGATATGAAAAATCTTTGGGAAAACAGAAATACACACCATCACTGCCCTCTCAGTTCAGGCTTTGGTTAGACAGCATCTTACTGCCTTCTTACACATTCTCAGACTTTTCCACATTCGCACACTGTCTCAGTCTATTTTTTGTTGCTACAACAGAATACCTGAAGCTGGGTAACATATAAAGAAAAGAGGTTTATTTGGCTCATGGTTCTGGTGGCTGAAATTCCAAGATTAGGCAGCTGCATCTGGTAATAGCCTAATGCTGTTTTCACTAATGATGGAAAGTTTAAGTCGGGGTGAGCATGTGCAAAGAGATCACATGCTGTGGGAGGAGGCAAGAGAGAGAAACAAAGGAAGCCAGATTTTTTGTCTTTGGTCACTCACCCGTGAGTGAGGGCATTAATGTCTTCATGAGTGATCACATCCATGACCCAAACACCTCTTATCGGGCCCCAGCTCCCAACGCCACCACACTATGGATTAAGTTTCAACATGAGTTTTGGTAGGGACAAACAAACAATATCCAAACTATAGAACACATTTACAGAATGTTTCAGTTACTTTTCTTTCTTGCTGCATGATCATAGGACTTGCAGTACAGCTGCACAACTAAAGTATAATAAAAACAAAAAAATGTATTATGGTACTTTCTCAACCATACTGGCCAAGTTTTAAATATCTAATTCATGTATTATACTAATGGACTCAAGAAGTGCCTCTGTTGTTATTCATACATATGGCTATATTTTAAATCTTTCATTTACTAAAATAGCAAACATGATTTGCACTGATTTATAGCTTCAGCAGCTTTTTCTCCTCATGGCACTGTCTTCAAGGGCAGCATGCAGAATTCTGAAAAGCTTCTGTGAAGCAGGATGGTGAGCTGTTTCCTCACGCTGTAATGTAAGGGAGCCCATCGACCCTCACTCATATCATTTCCAGAGTATGCATGTGGGAAGCAGAAACATGAGAAAAGATCACTCTCCCTGAGCCAACATTTAGCTCTTGATCTCTACAGGTAACTGTGTTACCTGCTCATGGAACCAATTGGAAAGCCATGAGTTTCCTCAAGGAAATGGCCTAGATGAAGTATGACCCTAACTTTTTTTTTTGGCAGGATACAGGGTTTCTGAGCTTCTTTAGACTTAACGTGCTTAGCATCTGGACTGGCTTAACTTTCCCACAGCAATGTTTTGGATATTTTAATGGATAGGAAGTGCCTTCTCATTTTCTCTCCTTTGGGGAACCAAGACTTATGTACAGATTTTCCTCTCAGGTTTGAATGCGAGGTCTCAAGTCAAAACTAGGATTTTTTTCCTCCCCTGAAAAATGTCACATGCCCAGTGTCCAGGAACATCCCTTTGGTGCAGGGGAAGAGCAGCACAGGGGTTTCATGTGTGCAGAGCATCAAGGAAATGAGCAGGCTCCTTCCCACAAAGTCCTTCATAGAGGGGACGGGGAAGATAGGCATAGAAGGCCAAGCTTCCTGCTTCATTATAACTATTTTTAAATTTATGACTCTTGTCTCAGTTTTGAAGGGGCATTTTTGAAGGTATTTTTCTTGGCTACCAGCTAAGGTTTATTGAAAACTAAAGCCAGAGTTAAGGAAAAATGTACAGGATGGGCAAGTTGACCTCCTGGGGCCAGTAACACACATTTCCTGTCCTTATGCAGACTCTGAAAATGTTTCAGAGTTTATCATCTTCAGCCAGCAGAGGGGATGATCAGTGTTGGCAGATGGGTTTAAAGATCTCACAATAAAATCAACTGCAATCAGATACACAGCAGAGAGTCTTTCTCCTTTATTTACATTGAAACAACCCTAGGATGATAAGAAAAGTGATTCAAAAAGAAACATGATATCTGGTCTTTCAAAGATAAATGAAATTCTTAAGAGTCATGAAAGTCCAAGACCAACGGCCAACATCTAGCAGTGGAGCCTCTGATGTGAAAAAGTGACCCACAGCTATGATTCCATCCTGAGATAGCTTCACCCTTATGTAGCTACTCTACACTGCTTCGCAAACACCCTTCCCTCCACACCAGATAAAGCTTTAAAACCCAAGGAGATACACTGAGAAAATGACTACAGCTCTTTGTTCCCTAATTTGTCTGTCTTTAACATAAGTAACAGAGCCAATGACCTCTCCCCTCACACAACCTGCTCTGCAGCTGAAAGGTCCAATGACAAAAGGCATCTTCACTTTGGAGGGTACAAGAACTCCACATTACTCAGAGATGTGTTACACATAAAAGAAAAGAAAACCGAGAGAAGTGATGGATAATTCATTTCCAGAGGAAGTAGAATTAAATGGAAGTATACACTTCAAAAAAAAGAAAAAGAAAACAAGAAAATGGCTAGTATTGTAGAACAAACTGAAGCTGCCAGAAATACATACTTTTTTTGTCAGAACACTTTTTATTGGACTCTCATTGTAATAATTAGCAGTCTCACACAAACTTAACTAAACAATCCATATCAATTCCCACTTCTGCTAAAGGTCCTGTCTCAGTCACATCCATCTAATTTTTAAAAAATTTTCCTTTGAGAAGTCAATATATTGAGTCTCTCAGTTGTTTTTAGTTGAATTCTGGGGCAACAAATTTCCATAGCATGAGAAACTTCTCAAGTGCATAGTTTAGATATTTCATGTTTACTTTTTAATTATTTATTTATTTATTTTTTAGATGGGGTCTCCCTCTGTCACCCAGGCTGGAGTACTGGTGGTGCGATCTCCGCTCACTGCAAACTCCGCCTCCCAGGTTCACGCCATTCTCCTGCCTCAGCCTCCGGAGTAGCTGGGACTACAGGCGCCCACCACCACGCGTGGCTAATTTTTTGTATTTTTACAAAAAATTTCACCGTATTAGCCAGCACGGTCTTGTTCTCCTGACCTCGTGATTCACCCACCTCGGCCTCCCAAAGTGCTGGGATTACAGGCATGGGCCACCACGCCGGCCTCATGTTTAATTTTATACAGACAAAAGCATGAATCTAAATACACTTTAAATTTTTTAAATGCACTTTAAGTTTTTAAGGTGTATTTAGACTAATGGAAAAATGAATTAAATTATTTGAAATTTATTCAGTTTTTGTGCTTAATAAAATATTTGCCATCTAGAGATTGCAACTTCATTTTAATGGAAATAAAGGAGAAGGAAAAAGTGCAAAGTAGGACAAAGAAATTCTGTCCTTGGAATGGGGGGAAGATTCAGGGGATTTTCCAAATATAAGAAGACACAGCTTGCACTGATACCTACACGTTCTTAACTGTTTCCTATACCCAGCTCATAGATGAATTTAGGTGTCCAATGTTGAAATAATTTTAAAAATACTGAGTGAGTAGCTCATGAAAATAAAAATTTATCATAGTGATGGTTGATGACTGTGACAGAGATTTATTGATCCCAACTGGTAAAATAAAATAACACTGAATTAACTGGCACAGGAAAATAAAAATTTCAAAAGAAATTCTTAAATTGCAATTTTTTCTTTTAGCAAGGAAAAATATATTCACTCAACTGAGTCACTCTGAAGCAGTGATTTGTAAACATTTTCAGGCTCTTCTTTGACTAGAATATTACACAATATTCAACATATGAAAGAGATCAATGTGAAGCTGCAAGGCCGAAGCAGGATCCCAGAAACTAGAGTTCATGCCCCACTAGCTGTGGACCAAAGACACCATACTCTAAATATACACAAATGCACAGGTCAGTTATTTTCAAGATCCTTCATCAACATGGAACCAAAAATCCCAAATAAAATACTAGCAAATAAACAAAAAATAGAGATATTTTAATATATTACTGTAGAATGTTTTCTAAGATAGATTGTTAAAAAAGAAACAAGCAAAGTGTAGGAAAAAATATATTCTATTCTAGTACTATTCAGAAAAGGAAAGTGAGATGAATACAAGTTTCTGTAAATTTTCTTTCTAAAATGTATTAGAAAACTAAAATTAAAATATTTTAAATGTTGACTTATGGCAGAAAGAGAGACTAAGATAGAGAAGATAGAAATGGACATTAAACTTTTTTGAATATATCTTATTTTGCATGCTTAATTTTGAAATCACGTAAATATTTTTATATAACTTAAATAAACAAATAAATAAAATAATTTCTAAAAATAAAAAGAAAGAGCAACTATGTATATAGTTTGTGGTGTAAACACACTCAGAGGAACTATTTCTAGTTACTTTAAAATATATTATTTGACTGTACATTACTAGTTGGACATGTCCTAAGGACAGGAAGAACTGTAAAATCATGTTCAAGGCTCTTTTTTATTTGTATATAGGTTTTTCCATTATCTTATTATATGTAGTAACAGTGGTGTTGTGTGTGTTTTGTAGGATAAAACAAGTTGTTATGTTGGCATTTGTGAGAATAAGGTTTTCCAGTATGACCTCATGATGCATTTTATCTGTTTTAAAAAATCATTTCCTAGTGGTAAAAATGTAAAGTGAAGAAAGCATTTTACTTTGTAGTGAAAAGAACTAGAAACAACGGCACAAATAACATGTCACCCAAGCTGTGATCTTTAAATATCATTTCCCATTGAAAGGAACAGGTTCTCCTTTGCAAAATGAATGCAAGACTGGAAAGGAATTGTGCAAAACGAACTTGAGACACATTATTATAGGAAAAAAACAAGGATGCAATTAGGACTTCTGGAACAACTATGAGGAAATCAGCAACTTCTCTCCCCAGTGAAACAATGATCAATTTTTGATTATTATAAAACACAACCATTTGAAGTCTTTGGAAATGGACCTAAGGGCATACAGCAAATTGAGAAGCATTTGTTCAATAAAATCTATGAAACCTTGGAAAGAACAGTGTGGCCGAGAGGATGGCAGATCTTTTTACTCCCAGAACACAGTTTAAGGCTATGGCTTCACCCCAAGAGGGGCAAGCTGCTGGCATCTCTTCTCCTCTCTGTTCTGGGAGGTGCAGTCAAGAACTGGGCCTCATTTCCACTCATTTGGTGGAGGGTCTAAGGATTTTTAGGTCAAGAATACCAAGGCCCTGATTACTGCCTGTCCACAGTTTCTGCTTGTATGTTATAGGTTCCCCTCAGAGAGGGGCAAGCTGAGAATACCACAAGCTACTATACTTCATCTCAGCTCCCACTTATAAGGTAAAGGTGTAAATCTGGAAGAAGACCACCCTCTCCACCTCCAGTTCTGGTACAATAGAGCACTAGAGGTTCTTCCCAGAGGGAAGGGCAAGATTGGAACACTGGAAGCTCTACAGATCTTCTCAGAGAAGGGCTGATAATATCTGGAGAAACTCAGGTCTCAAGGCATTGTGGAAAATAATAGAGATCTTAGCGGTGAGCAATTAAGAAAAGTCTAAAAATTCATCAATACAGTTGTGACAAAATAGCTGACCAGCCAAAAGTTTAACAGAGAGAAACAGAGTGGGGGAAAAAAAAGAAATAAAAAGACTGCTAAGACTACGTTGAGCCCTGGGGTTCTGAAAGCTGTGTATATGTGCTAGGCTGCACTCACCCAGGAGCAGCCAGACTGAGCACTTGAAAACTACTAGCCCCTGGCAAAACATGGGGGGAACTTGAAACTATACACATATTCATTAACAAAGGGCCAAAGTCCTACAAACTTAAAGGGCACTAACTCTGACCAGTCTTTGAATGAACACTAAACTATGCTGGGCAAACAGTGGCTTCCAGGATGCTAGCTTAAAAAATAAAAACAAAGAAGAAAAGACTGAGCAGTGACATCAGAGGCAACCCTGTGGAGGAAGTAGAATTTGGAGATTTAGTTCAGGCAAACCATTATTCAAATAAACCAATGAAACCCAGCAACATCAGCATGATGATAGGAGGCACTAATTAATTAAGATCCAGAGTTGCCACAATGTATCATCTAAAATGTCCAGTTTTTGACAACAAAAACAACAACAACAAATGAGACATGCTAAAGAAACAAGATAGTGCTATCAGTATACAGAAAAAAAAAAGTGAGTAATAAAAGCCGTCTTTCAGAGAATCCAGATATTGTATGTGGCCAACAAAAATTTTAAAGCAGCTATTATAAATAAGATCAAAGAATTAAATGAAGCTATGTTTAGATGATTAATGGTGGTTTGATGGCAATGATTTACCAAATAGAGAATACCAGTAGAGAATAGAAACTACTTCAAAAACAAATAGGAATCCTGGAATTGAGAAATACAATATCTGATATGAAAAGTTCACTAGAGGTGCTCAACAGTACATTTCAACTGGCCAAAAAGGGAATCAGCAAACTTGAAGACAGATGATTAGAGATTTACAATCTGAATAACAGAATGAGAGAATGATGAAAAATGAAAAACTCTTCAGAGAGCTTTGAAAATCATTAAGCATACCAACAGACACATAATGGGAGTATCAGAAGGAGAGGGATGAGCAAAATAAGATAGAAAATATGTTTGAGGAAGTAATGATTGAAAATGTCTAATGTATGATGAAAAACATTAATCTACACAACAAAGACTTGAGATAGTTATTGCCCTTTAAGTTTGTAAGACCTTGGCCCTTTGTTGATGAATCTGTGTATAGTTTGGGGAATGCTTTCAAGTCCACTCCACATCTCGCCAGAGAATAGCAGCTTTCTAGTGCTTAATCAGGTTGCTCCTAATATAGACAGAAGACAGGGAAATATTGAATAGAAGAGGGTGGTTCCCCAGCAAAGGCCCCAGCCTCAAGCCTGAAGACCTGCAGCCCTAAATAAAGATAGGCATTTCTGTTTTTGCACCCAAAAAGTTGCCTTTTGTCCCGCCATGCCCCCACCATCCTGCCCCCATATAAACCTTAGACCTCAGCAAGTACACAAACAAGTGGCTGAACATCGGGACCAGCAGACCGGCTACAGTGAAACAATGCAGCAGAGAAAGACAGAAGAGGAGGGATGTCTGGCATCAAGGGGAGTTCAGCCAGGAGTGGTCAGAGAAGTGTCTGGCTGCTGGGCAACCTGATTCTAGGGGAAGACCACTTTCCCACTCCATCCCCCATTTCTGGCTCCCCATGCATCTCACTGAGAGCCACCTCCACCATTTAATAAAATCTTGCGCTCATCCTTCAAGCCCATGTGTGATCTGATTCTTCTGGTACACTGGGCAAGGACTCGGGATATAGAAGGCTGTCACACTGACCCCCTGCCCTTGAGATAAGGTAGAGGGACCACTGAGTTGATTAACACAAGCCATGTGCAGACAGCAAAGCTGAAAGAGCACACGGTAACACATGCCCACTTGGGCTTCAGGAGTAGCAGACCCCCACCGCTAAATGCTGCCATGGGGCCGGAGCCCAAAAGCGCTCACACCAGCCTCTGCACCTGCCTGTCTGCATGGTCCCCTTAGGGGTTTGAGTTATGGGGTTACCAAGTAGGCAACACCCCTGTCTCAATGTCCTGTAAGAGGAACCAGGGAACTGTCCCATTTCACTCCTGGGTGAGTGCAGTCTGGTATATGTACATAGCCTTCAGATTCCCAGGACTGAATGTAGTCTTACTAGGCTTTTATTTTTTATTTTAAAATATTTTTCTTTGGTTCTTTCTGTTAAACTCCTGGCTAGTCATCTATTTTGTTTACTGTAATTAGTTTCACTGGGTTAATAGTCTTTTTTAATTTCTCACCACCAAATCTAAACTTCAAGTAGGATAAACACAAAGAGATCCAAACATAGATATATTACAGTCAAAATGTTTCAGGACAAAGAGAAAATCTTGAAAACAACAGGAGAGAAAAAAAACTTGTCTTTAGTCATGTACAGTGGAACCCTAATAGGCTTTAAAAATGACTTCTCATGAGAAATGAGGAGGAGAAAAGGCTGTGGGACAATGTACTCAAAGTATCAGGAAAAAAAATCTGTCAATCAAAAATCCTGTATTCAGCAAAACTAAACTATCTTTCAAAAATGAAGGCAAGGGAAAACTGACGCCTAGCATGACAGCATGAGTAGGTCTGCTGATTCACTCCCCAGGGAAACTAATAAAAAAAATTTTAAAACAATCTTTTGGAAATATCCCTAAAGGCAAATAGTAAATGAATAAACATCTGTTGAAGAAAATCTATAAAAATTCAGTAGCAGGCTAAGCATGGTGGCTTATGCCTGTAATCCCAGGACTTTGGGAGGCTGAGGCACACAGATCATGAGGTTAGGAGATTGAAACCATCCTGTCTAACATGGAGAAACCCCATCTCTACTAAAAATACAAAAAAAAAAATTAGCTGGGCATGGTGGCACGTGCCTATAGTCCCAGTTACTTGGGAGGCTGAGGCAGGAAAATCGCTTGAATCCAGGAGGCAGAGGTTGCAGTGAGCCAAGATCACACCACTGAGCCACTGCACTCCAACCTGGGCAACAGAGTGAGACTCTGTCTCAAAAAAAAAAAAATTTCAGTAACAAAGTTGAGACTATGTGGTAGATGAACCAATACCTTGCCCTCTTTCCTCCTCTCTCAACTTAACAAGGCAGACAGTCTTCTCCAAAATGCTACAGCCAAGAACACAGTACTTCCTATTTCCCAAAATGACTAGAACTTCAGCATTTCTCATCCTATTCTCAGTTACTTGTTGTTGAAGCTAATTCCCAGGCAAGTAATGGCAAGAAGTGGAGGTTCCCCTTATCTGCCCAGGCCCCACTTGAAAGAGGCTCTACCATAGGCACAGTATGCTGAGAACTCAGAAGTCCAAATTGTCCTTTATCTGGCTCATAAGGCTGTAGGTTCATGCTAGGAGAGAGAAGCCGGGAGTACCTCCTCAGTCTGCTATCCCCTTCACCCAGTGCTTAGCTCCTAGAGTGGGGGTATCACTAGGAGAGAAGATTTCCATTTCCACTACTGCCAGCTCCAGAGCACCGGCTCAGAATTTTCCTAGGAAGATAAATAATCTATAATATATGTAGCTCTTACTCTCTTCCCAAGGGAACTGACTTTATTTACAACAGAGCATGGAGAAATTTAAACCTAAAGTCACCCTTACGAACAGTGGATATTGTGGTGAAAGACAATTTGGGGAACTTTCTTGTATTTAATAAAGATACTGTTAACCAACAAGTTTGCCAGAGAGAAACAAGGAATAAGACATGTAGAAAAACCCTTCTGGGTTAGAATAAATATTACACAGGACATTAGAAACTTTTCTTTCAAAGGAGCCATACTTGATTGGATTGGTATGTAGAGCAATATATGCCCCCAGGAATTATTGCAAACAATAGAGTAATCAGTTAGCATTAGTGGAGTTTAATATCTGAGTTGGTCAGGAAAAGAGACTACCAATACCAGTGTCATCCCAAGTGACTATAGACATACTCAAAACTGTACCTCCCTAAGAAACAACCTCAGAGGTTTAGCACTGTTGGGGGTAAACAGACATCACTAAAATAATCCAGCCACTCACTAAAACATAAAGAAGCAACTAACAATACAAGCTAAGGGTTGGGGAAGGGCTATTACCCAGAGTTGCTGCAACACATATGATCTAAACTGTCCAGTTTCCAAAATAAAGTGATGAGGCATGCAACGAAACAGGAAAATACGAGCCATTTACCAGGAAAAAGCAGAAAACATATATTGTCTGTGAGAATGACAAAACGTCAGATTTAAGAGAAAAGGACTTCAAAATAGCCATTATAATTATGTTCAAAGAACTAAGAGAAAGCATGATAAAAAGCGTAAAGTATAATGATAACATTGCATCAAAGATAATACAAGTTGAATCCCTAATCTGAAAATCTGAAATCTAAAATGCTTTAAAATCCAAGTGTTTTGAACATTGCGATGATGTTCAAAGGAATGCTTCACTGGGGCATTTTCAATTTTGATTGAAATTGAAATTTTTTGATTAAGAGTGCTGAACCAATCAACAGATAATGCAAATATTCCAAAATCCACCCAGCCCAAATCTGAAATCTGAAATACTTCTGCTCTTAAGCATTTCAGATAAGGGATGTTCAACCTGTATTAATAAATAGAAATAAATTATAAAAGAGAATGAAATGGAAATTCTGGAGTTGAAAAGTATAATAACTGAAATTTTAAAATTCACTAGAGGATTCAACAGAGATTTAAACTGACAAAAGAGAAAATTAGTGAATTTGAGGATAAATTGATAGAGATTATACAAGTGGAAGAACAGAGATAAAAAGAAATGAAGAAAAATGATGGCAGACTGAGAAAAATGTGGGACAATGTCATCTGTGCCATGTAGGCATACCTAAAGGTGTAGAGAGAAAAAAAGGAAGAAAAAAGTTTTTAAAAAACACTTTCAGAAAGCTTCTCAAATTTATTGAGAAACAATAACTCACACATCTGGAATATTCAGCTGGGACAAACACAAAGAGATCAACAAACAGATACATCACAGTAAAAATGCTAAAAGTCAAAGGCAAGAAGAAAACCCTGAATGCAGAAAGAGAAAAGCTCATCACTTACGATGGAACCCCAGTAACATTAACAGGCTGACTTGTCAACAGAAACAATGAAAGACAGAAAGCAGTGGGATGAAACAGTCAAAGTGCTGAAAACAAAACACTCAACCAATAATTCTACATCCGGCAAAGCTGTTTCACTATCTTTCAAAAATGAGAGTAAAGTAAGACTTTTTAAAATAAATAAAAACTGGTCATTTGTTGCTACCAGATTAATCTTACAAGAAATACTGAAGAAAGCCCTTCAGACAAAAAGCAGGTGACCCTAGACACTAATTTGAATTCACATGCACAGACAAAGAACATTGGTAAAGATAATTTTGTAATTTTATAAAACAGCATAAAAGCACATTTTCTCATTTCTTGTATAAGTTGTTTAAAATCAATTGTATAAAATAATATGCATATGTGCAATGTAATTTTGGGCTTATCACATATAAGTTTGCAACATATGGAAAATATATTTGCCAATACTAGCAAAACGGAGGTGACAGGGAGCAAAACTGCATTCGGATAGATGGTAAATCAATAACTATAACAACGCATTATTGGTTTGTAACATCAATAGAGGTAATTATATATATATAAATAATATCAAAAAGGGGGAAAATGAAATAGAGCTATAATGGAATAATGTTTGCATATATAACTGCTATTAAGAAAGTGCAAATCCTAAGCTGATTCTGATAAATTAAGATACATGTGGTAAACCCTAGAAGAACTATTTTTAAAAAGACCTCAAGGCCAGGCGCGGTGGCTCAAGCCTGTAATCCCAGCACTTTGGGTGGCCGAGATGGGCGGATCACGAGGTCAGCAGATCGAGACCATCCTGGCTAACACGGTGAAACCCCGTCTGTACTAAAAAATACAAAAAAACTAGCCAGGCGAGGTGGCGGGCGTCTGTAGTCCCAGCTACTTGGGAGGCTGAGGCAGGAGAATGGCGTAAACCCGGGAGGCGGAGCTTGCAGTGAGCAGAGATCCGGCCACTGCACCCCAGGCTGGGTGACAGAGCAAGACTCCGTCTCAAAAAAAAAAAACCTCAAAACTTTAGTGAAAAAATTGTTAGATTTTTCTAATGTTAGGCTACATTAGAAAACATCCACTTAATGCAAAAATAAGCAGTGAAGGAGGAATAAAGGTATAAAAATTACATGAGACATAGAAAACAAAAACTAAAATGGCACATAAAAATCCAACTATGTCAATAATAGAACTAAATGTGAATGGAGTAAACAATTCAATCAAAAGTTAGATATCGTCACACAGTATTTTAAAAAATGATCCATCTATATGCTGTCTATAGGAGACAACATTTATATTCAGAGATAAAAATCCATTGAAAATAAAAGGATGAAAGAAGACATTAAAAGATACGGGAAAATATTAAAGAACAGTGTCTGTAGCCAATGGGCTTAAATACTACATAAAAGCAGCATACCCTTCTGCCTGGGCAAAAGAGACTTCTGCCATAGGCCCATACTTTAAAGCCCTCAAATATCATACCAAAAAAACCCAAAGTTAATAAATACAGGGCACCTTAATCAGAACATGACCCTAAGCAGCCACCTTAGGACTAATGTAGTTGAGGCCCCAGGTAAATGCTTCTCTACATTTTTTGCCTTATGTCCTCAAAGCAAAGGGTGACTGCATGGAAAGGCAATGAAGACCAGCATGCTATGCCTCTGTCGACGTCAGAGACAGACATGGCTTCAGAACACAGAGAGTTTTAATCAGTGGAAGCATTTAGGCAAAATAAGTAAGTACAAAACAAAAATTCATTTTCTCTCAGAAAACATAATGACAGCAAGTTCTTGGGTAACAAAACATCATTTTCCAGTGGTGCCAATCATTCATTTTCTTACTTTTCTGTGTGTTTTTCTGTATGCTACCAGAAGTATTCACGGATTTTCACATTATTAGCAATATTTGCATTTTTGTTGAGGAATATTTATAATATTAACAATAAATATTACTTTTAAATATATATGTATAAAATGCACATACTTACCCATATATGTGTATACATATATATGCACATAGACATGCAGGTACAATTTTTTACATTTGGGATTTGGATGAACATTGAATACATCAATTACAAGAATTGCAAATAACCTACTTTTGGTCATTTGATGCCTATATGACCAACTTTTTACTTAATATGGCATTGTGAATATTATCTTTTATCACATAATATCTAATTAATTCTCTATTTTTGGACCTTTATATTTTCACTTTTTGCTTCCATAATTAGGAATGAGATAAACAGCATTACCATCAAAGCTCTGCAAGTATTTATGGGATAATATTCTAGAAATTATTTGCTGAGTTAAAGGAAACACAAAATTTTAGCATGGGTTGTATTACAGTAATCAGTAATTATTTTAGTTTGATAAGCTTAATAAACATTTGAGTAAATGTGTCATCATTAGAGCATCTCATGAATAGCATTCGATTGTCTTTTTAAATTTTTCAGATAAATAACCACATTTAATACATCAAAGAAGCAATGATGAATGTCAGACGATCAAATTTTATCTTGGAAAATGCCTACAATTTTAGTTTCTCTAAAAGTGGGCATTCTTAGTCAACCGTGAATCTTTTTAAAAAGATGTCCCACAGACTTGGACAAAATATATAGAGACATGTTACATGAACATGCATTTGTGTTTATTTATTTATTTGTGAATGATCATTATAATACACATGCTTTGGAAAGATATTTGAGTGAGTAGTTACACCATAAAAATATGCCACGGTTTGGAGGATTTCTCCCGTTGAAAGCCTCTGTAGTTCAAAGAGAGAATTTATGCTTTGGGTAAATATTTATTTACAAAAAGAAACCAACAAAAACAAAATTTTCTTCTTATTATTTCTTTTTAAAGTCAAGCTTTCTCTAAGGGAAAACACAATAAATATTTGGTAATAGGGAGCAGACCCAAAGTTACAGAATCAGAACTATTTAATACCAGATAACAAAACAGAGTCATCAAAGGAAAACTCATCTTAAACTCTTTAGAGCATAACCGTCGCCCATCTTACAAAGGCTTTTATGTGATATTTGGTTATTCATGTGATTCCTACCAACATATGTGTTTATGCTATTTTGAAGGCAACTGTTCAACCAATTATATTGTTCAATTCATCTATTAAGCTTTAATGTTCTTTCACACAAAAATGTTTTTGACAAATTGGCCAATATTTGATCTACAGTTTATAATTTGCTACTTTTTATGCAGGGAAAATTAATACTTATCTTCATGTAACACTTTACTGAACAAAACTAATAAGCACTCAACAGGAGTTTCAAACTGAAGTATATATGAGATTCAAATACATTAAATAGAATTCTTGCAAAAACTTACCAATTCACAGGTCATGTGGTTTAAATTTTTACATATTAATTTGACACTCATCACTCTAACTTAAGCATCATAAATATGCAGAAATAGTGCACAGTATACGAAATTGGGAAGTTGCTTTCTCTCTTATGTCCATGAGGCACTCTATTAATTACACTTTGTCTTCCAAAATCTCCCTGATCTCATGCCACTGACTGAGAAATCCCCTGGTTAAATGAAACTCCAGAAGGTCATTAAAGAAGGCTTCCATTTGTCAGTCCAGACTCTAGCTTTTAACTTCTTCTTGGACTGTTTCAAAAAATATGCTGGTGGTGACTCTAGCTCAAGTTAGGCCTCACCTGAGGCCACAAATTGTGGAGAGTCAATAATCAGTAAAGCCCACTGAGTTATAATTTCACTCAGGGAACCCTACAACCAGAACCCAAGAAGTGAGCTGACACAGGCACACTTGGGACAATGGTGATGTGGGTGTGAGGCTGTGGGAGTGTGATAGGGCAGGAGCGTTCATTTTTATAAGAAAAGCTCGTGTGAATGTTCTGTTCCTAGATGATTCAGGATTTTATCTGAATCTTAATAAATTTCTCTGCTATAGGACCTTGGTTTCCCAAAACATCTCTAGAAGACAAATGGTTGTTCCTAATTCTTGTCCTGAAATATTGGACTCCCTTCTAACCTGGCTCCTCTGTGGCCATAGCTGCTTATACTTGTTCTTGGCCTTTTTTGGAGCTTTTTTCATTTAACCCTAAATTAGTTTCAGACTTCACTAGAATCAGAAAAGTGAAATGACTCTAGATGCCCCTCGCTCCTGCTAATGATAGCTGAATAGAAATGTCACCACTTCAGTGAAATGTCTCTGGCAAAGCATCTAGCAAGACTGTGTATATTGTTTTAATTAGGCCATACGATATAAAGTCTTTTTAAAAACAGAGAACTAATAGGAAAAGTAATTTTTCAGGAAACATAATTATCTTTTGATTAACCACATATTGTTGCATTTGAAGAAAAATAGTCTAATAACTACATCTTTGGGCATTTTTAATCTATATTTTCATAAGGCACAGTTTTTTTCTTCTAACACCAAGGAAATCATACTGCAAAGAAGACAGATTTAAAAAAAAAAAAGAGACATTCATTTTTAACTTGTTACAAACCAAAAGCATTTAAAGCCTTATAAACTTGTTTATCAGAAATAAAAATGTTTTTACATCCCTCCTGACATGCTTTGATTTTTCTCCAAAGATGTATCCCTCCCATAGCTAAGAGAAGAAAGCATGTTCAAAGTTTAAATTGCTATTTATTTGTCATAACTAGTATGTGCTCTCCAACCTCTCAGCAAAGATGACTGACTGAAACCAGAAGCCCAAGGCTGACTTTGTCACTTGGGGTTGACTCAATCAGGCTCTTTTGCCTTGCTTTGGGTTTTCTGTGAAATATGGAAATCATTACACTAATGATTGTGAAGACATGATGAGACCACAATGTCTCCTTGGAAGATCTGTGGGACAGGGATGGTTAGAAGAACCCTGAATTGTCCTTCCCTTCATGTTGACCATAGACGGATGAGCCGCTTTTCAACGAAGTGCCCCTATGGTTTCCCCCACCCTCTGCAGAGCCAGTTAAATGTTTTCCAGAATGTTTCTGGAAATAAATAAATAGAAATCCCAGGTTAGAGTAAACAGAATGAGCAGTCTATTTGCCCCCACAAGAGCCAACAAGCATCAAATACAGAATTGGTATAAGAATTAAGAAGAGAAAATAGCCAGAAAAGGTGTTTTAAGACAGGAGGATCTCCAGCTCACTGAAAGAGAAAGAAACGTCAGATGCTGTCCTAGTAGGAGTCTACTGTTTCCCATGAAAGTGACGAGGAAACAAGGAAGAAGACTTCTGAGAAAAAAACAACTGGTTGTAGAGTCCGAGAGCAGGTCCTTGGCAGTGAAAGTTCCATAGCACATCAGGAAATGCCTGAACGGAGATTATGCACTGGAAACTTTGACATCTCAATGCCTGGGCATAACTTAGAGAAACTGATTGGGAATGAATATACATGAACTAAGCTCTTTAGGATTGAGACAATACATATGTATTTTTTCCTGCATTTACTCAGTCTAGTCATGTGCTGGCAAATGTTTAACAACTGGCTCTCTGGGGGTGGGGAGGCCACTGGGGGAAAGCCCTGACCTGTAGTGTTTGCTGATTTCCATGGTATAAACATAAACAGACTGAACAGAAAAACTATTTCCCGATTTTGGCACAACTTCATTCATGTATGTCCACCTCTCGGGTCCATTTCTCTATGTATGTTAGCTTACAGAAGTGACATCTCTCCCCGTGTGAGGACTGAGTGTTTATGATCCTGGTACTGTTTGTAAGCTGACAAAGTACAGCAGCATCAGTTTTTATAAGAGGCAATAAAAAATGTTTTCACTCGAGGACAACATGTTGTTTAAGACTATGCCAATCTCATTATTATTTAGGTGGATAGTCATGAAAACACTCTGCATTATCTGGATTATTATTTTTTTTTTTATGAAGATCATGACTTGTTCTGTACAATCAGTATAGAAAAGGAATATTTTCTTCCTCCTCAAGAAGAATCTTCATGGATTCAAAGATACAGAGTCAGCTAGGTCATGTTTCAAATCCTAGTTCACAACCTAGGTGCCTCAGTTTTTTCATATGTAAAGGGGAATAATAATTGCACCTACCACACATGGATATTTTAAGGATCAACTAAGGTAATGTCTATATAATAATTAGGAAAATAATTGACTTCTAATAGATACTCAACAAATGTTGTCTTTGGTTCTTCTTCTCATTTTCTCTGTGTGCTTCATCTCCACCTCCCTCCCAGCTTTTATGCCCCTTCTACTTCATCTTCAAACTCGAGTTCATATCTCCCTCCCTCTAACAATACCCTCTCAACTATGCTACCCATTGTAAAGACTGACTCTTTATTGAAGGTGAGATAACTTACACGTCTTCATTCTCTCTGTGATCTTTGTTTTCTAACTTTATAAAAATATACATATTCTCGTGCAATTTGACCTCAAGCTTCCAAAGCAAGGAACAATCACTGGTGCTTTCTGAGTACATACAACGTGCAACATGCACTTAACAATTGCTCATGAAAAAGTTGAACTTAGTCATGAAATGGCCACAAAAATTGACATAAAATTATAGGGAAATAGACATTAAAATATTACAAAAGTAATGAAATAAGATGCTGAATAGAGTGATACATGGGAGGAAAATAATGCATGTATATCAGAACTTCAGCAAATGGATAATATAGCTCTTCTCCATGACAAGCTATAGAAAAGACAAAAATATTGTATTAATTACTCTGAAAAGTAGTAAGAACAATTGAGAATGGGAATTTAGAATTATACATGTAGTAGTTTCAAAGAGTGTTGGGTGCTCCTGAGGGTCTGTGATTTATTACTGCATCACTTTCTATGGCAGAACAATATCTGTAGGACAACAGGCAGAGCATATAGAAACCAAAAAGTTCAGTGTCACAACCTTCTGGTAGCAGAAAGAGGCCAAAGCTATAAGATACAATAAAAACTATGTCCGTCCCGGAGCAAGATGGCCGAATAGGAGCAGCTCCAGTATCCAGCTCCCAGCACGAGCAACACAGAAGATGGGTGATTTCTGCAGTTTCAACTGAGGTACCAGGTTCATCTCACTGGGGAGTGCCGGACAATCGGTGCTGGTCAAGGAGTGCAGCCCAGCCAGCGAGAGCTGAAGCAGGGCAAGGCATCACCTCTCCTGGGAAGTGCAAGGGGGAAGGGAATCCCTTTTCCTAGCCAGGGCAACTGAGACACACAACACTTGGAAAATTGGGTAACTCCCACCCTAATACTGCGCTTTACCAAGGGTCTTAGCAAATGGTACACCAGGAGATTATATCCCACACCTGGCCAGGAGGGTCCCACGCTCATGGAGCCTCCCTCATTGCTAGCACAACAGTCTGTGATCTAACTGCAAGGCAGCAGCGAGGCTGGGGGAGGGGCACCCACCATCGCTGAGACTTAAGTAGGTAAACAAAGCCGCTGGGAAGTTCGAACTGGGTGGAGCCCACAGCAGCTCCAGGAGGCCTGCCTGTCTCTGTAGACTCCACCTCTGGGGACAATGCACAGCTAAACAAAAAGTAGCAGAAAGTTCTGCAGATGCAAATGACTCTGTCTGACAGCTTTGAAGAGAGCAGTGGATCTCCCAAAACCGAGGTTGAGATCTGAGAATGGACAGACTGCCTGCTCAAGTGGGTCCCTGACCCCTGAGTAGCCTAACTGGGAGACATCCCCCACTAGGTGCAGACCGACACCTCACACCTCACGGTGGGGGGTACACCCCTGAGACGAAGCATCCAGAGCAAGAATCAGACAGGATCACTCACTCTTCAGCAATATTCTATCTTTTGCAGCCTCCGCTGCTGATACCCAGGCAAACAGGGTCTGGAGTGGACCTCAAGCAATCTC
>NW_012112808.1:8637087-8637480 GCF_000951035.1 Colobus angolensis palliatus | reverse complement strand
ATTCATAAAGCAAGTCCTTAGAGACTTACAAAGAGACTTAGACTCCCATACAATAATAATGGGAGACTTTAATACCCCACTGTCAACATTAGACAAATCAACGAGACAGAAAGTTAACAAGGATATCCAGGAATTGAACTCAACTCTGCACCAAGCGGACTTAATAGACATCTATAGAACTCTCCACCCCAAATCAACAGAATATACATACTTCTCAGCACCACATTGCACTTATTCCAAAATTGACCACATAGTTGGAAGTAAAGTAGTCCTTGGCAAATGTAAAAGAACAGAAATTATAGCAAACTGTCTCTCAGACCAGAGTGCAAACAAACTAGAATGCAGAACTAAGAAACTCAATCAAAACCACTCAACTACATGGAAACTGAACAA
>NW_012112808.1:8626737-8632074 GCF_000951035.1 Colobus angolensis palliatus | reverse complement strand
AAAAAAAAAAAAAAAACTGTATGTATGTCCAACAATTTTGAGCCCAATTGTCTCCAAGGTAAAGATGCAGTGAGGAAGAGTGTTAGGTACCCAGGTCAAACGCCTGCAATACAGACAGGTAGACAGTTCAGGTGTCTAAAATGAAAGCAAAGGATCATACAGAAGGAACAGCTCAACAGAAGTGAATATGAGGGCTGAGATCTCAGACCATGCCTCTAGGAGGCAACTATTTTGGGGAATATATAGTAGGAACCTGGGTGGAGGAATGGTGGAGGGTGCAGGGGTGGGACAGGGAGGCTGTTTCCCTAGAAAACATTAGTGCTGTTTCACATAAAATTACATACACATTGCTTTTCAACTAAAACAAGTTATTTAAATTATTTTGTAATTAAAGAATCATGAGTGCTCTGTGAAATCTCGCAATATGACTCCAAGCTGACTCACTGGTGTTTACCTAACAATTCCCATATGCTTTTATAGTATATTAGGTGCTAAGAGAGCATGTAAAGCCATAGGCAAAGAATCCTTACTCCCACTTTTACAAAAAGGTAGATAGGCCCCTGTGGCAGATAGTCTCCAAAGATGGCTACTATCTTCCCTTCTTTCACAGTCCAAACACAACACTTCACCCATCAGAAAACAGAACCTATTTTCTTTCCTCATTGAATAGTCTTGCGACTTGTCTTAATAAATAGAATATGGCAAATGTGACACTATGACAGTTTGAGCTTCTTTAAAGAAAACTGGCAGCTTTTACATTTTTTCCCTTGGAAACCAGCCATTGTCCTAGGACCACCATATTATGAGGAAGCCCAAGAGAAGCCATGCAGAGAAAGAAAAATGCTTGGCTAGCTCTCAGATGTTCAAGCCACCCCACAAAAAGCAGGTGACAGTAAGTAAATAAGCTATCTTAGATGTTCTAGCCTCAGCCACCACCATGTTGAGCAGCAAAGTGAGCCCACTGAGCCTAGCTCAGATTTCAGTATCATGAGATACTGTTAACGCTCAGATACTGAGATACTGCTTTAAGCCACAGTATTTTTGGATAGTTTCTTACTTGGCAGTAGATAACTGAAACAGAAATGGATACTGGAATTATACAGCAATAGGTAACTAAAACAGATACAAAGATATCTATTCTGATTCCAGAATTAGTAAAGTATTTATGTGGGAAGATAAGAAGACATAAACTAATGATATAGCACAACCAACTCAAGACAATTGAGGAAATAATCTGGTTACAGATTTGAGGAGAGATGCTCAGCAAAGTCTGTCGGAAGGATAAAATAATAAATAAAAAAATTTTTCCATTAAAATAAATGAGTATGAGAGAGATTAAAAGAAGATGAAGGAAAGAAAACTCTTACTTTAATTCTACCGGAATATCAAACTTAGAAAGGGAATAAAGTAAAAGTTTTCAGGATTTAACAAACTGAACAATGAAAATTTGCTAAGATATATATAATATATATACATATATATTATATATAATATACATATATGTATATGTGTATGCCATATATAATATACATATTATAATATAATATGTGTATATATTATATATTATATACATACATAATATAATATGTATACATATTATATATTATATATGTATTATACACATTATATATTATATACACATATATATTATACATATTGTATATCGATATATATTTTCTGCATATATATATGTAATAGGAAGCAGGAATGAATGCACAGAAGACCTTAGAGTTTAAGGTATTATTGGTATAATGAGAAATTGGATGGCAAACATAGCCCACTAAAAGGATAAAAAGCACAACAGAACCACAGAAGAAAGCAGCCGGTCTTTATATTCCTCAGTTTGAAAGGGATTTGCCAGCAATCAATAGGAAAGCTGAGCAGATAATTTAAATGAAGTTCAGAGTGGGAATATGAGAACACACTTACTTGCTACAGAGAGAGAAAGAGAGAGATCTCATCAGGAATTGGTAATTCAACACAATAGACCTGAGACAACCAAAATATCTGTGGTTTTAGTACTGTAAACTTCCCAAATTTGATAGAAAACATTTATCTACACATTAGAAACTCAATAAATCCCTAGAATGTTAAACACAAAGATATTCATGCTGACACATTATAATCAAATTATCAAAAGCCAAGGACAAAGGATAATCTTGAAAGTAGAAAGAAAGAATCAACTCGTCACACAAAAGGAGCCATCAATCAAATTAACAGCACATTTCTCATCAGAAACCACAGCAGCCAGCAGGCAGTGTAATCATAATTTTAAAGCAACAAAAGGAAAGCATAAAGAGATGGAGGAAGGGAAGGAGGGAAGGAGGGAGAGAGTGAGGGAGAGAGGGAAGGGGAGAAAATTGTCACCCCAAAATTATATATCTAGCAAAACTATCTCTCATAAGTGAAGGAAAAACTAAGACAATTCCATGTAAACAGAGGCTGAGAGAATTTTTCTTTGCTAAGAGGAGTTCTTGAGGCTAAAATCAAAGGACAGTTGTCAGTAACTTGAAGCTATAAAAAATAAAAAACTTTAGTAAAACTAACTACGTAAATAAATATAGAAGCCAATATTATAGTTTTCTGCTTTATAACTCCTCTTTTTTATTTCCTACATGATTTTTTAAAATGCATAAAAATAATTATTATAAACATGTGTTAATAGGCACATAATGCATAAAGATGTAACAACATAAGGGGGATAGAGTTGTATAGGAGCAAAGTTTGGTATGCTACTGAAGCTAAGTTGATCAGTTTAAACTAGACTGTTATAACTGCAGAATGTAAATTTATAAACCCATGGTAACCACACAGCAAAGAAAACAAGAAGAAAATATAAATGACACACTATAAAAACTCAGCCAAATGCAAAAAGAAGGCAGCAATGGAGGAATTGAGGAATAAAAAAGGTATAAGACTACAGGAAACAAACAGCAAAATGATAGAATTTTTTTTAATTAGTAATTACTTTACATATACATGTATTAAACTGTCCAAGCAAAAGGCAGATTTTGGAAAAATTGGAAAAAAAAAAAGGAACAATATGCTATCTTCAAGACACTCTATCTAGATTCAAAGACACATACAGGTTGAAAGTAAAAGAATGGAAACAGATAGTTTTTGTAAATCTACCCAAAGGAAAGGAGGCTGTTATGTGAAAAAGACACCTGCACACACATGTTTATAGCAGCAAAATTCACAATTGAAAAAATATGGAACCAGCCTAAATGCCCACAACCAATGAGTGGATAAAGAAAATATGGTAGATGTACATCATGAAATACTACTCAGCCATAAGAAGGAACAAATGAATGGCATTCACAGAAACCTGGATAGAGTTGGAGACCATTATTCTATGTGAAGTAACTCATGGATGGTAAACCAAGTATCTTATGTTCTCATAAGTGGGAGCTGAGCTATGAAGATGCAAAGGCATAAGACTGATATAATGGACTTTAAGGACTCAGGGAGAAAGGTTCAGATGGGTGTAAGGGAAAAAAGACTACATATTGGATACGGTGTACACTGCTTGTGTGACAAGTGCACCAAAATCTCAGAAATAACCACTAGAGAACTTAACCATGTGACCAAAAACCATCTGTTCCCCAAAAACTGTTGAAGTAATTTTTTTAAAAAAGAAGAAAAAGGAGAGCTAGGGTGGATATACTAATAACAAACAAATTTGACACTAAGTGAAAAATTGTTAGAAGATAAAAGGACATTATATAGGAAAAAAGGAGTCAATTCATCAAGAAGTTACAATATATATGACATGATCTCCAAATGCAGAATGAGCCAAGAAATCAAAAAATGAGTCAGACAAATCTAGTTTGTCAGTAAAGGGTGATTTATTCGAGGACTTACAGACAGAAATGTGGTCTTCGGTGGCTGCAAGACAGGAAAAACTCTGCAGAGCAACCCTCTAGGCCCAGGGCTTATATATCTTGGGTGGGGGGTAAGTACATATCCCTGGAAGAAATGTGTAGGTGACTCAAAGAATACTACTGGCATCACAACCTATAATGCATCCAAAATCAAGGGTTGTTTTGGAGGAAAGGTGAAACTTACAATAAATAGGTGTATCTACATAGGGAGTAATATATCAGTGAGACATCTTGGAGGAACTCCGGGGCTCAAAGTTAATCAGGAGTCCCACGGCAGATTAACATCTAAAATGGAATCACTCTTGTCTCCACATGGAGGCTGTGTTGTTTTGTGCATACATTTGGAGATCATGTCATATATATAGCCCTTTCACAGAACACCTCAAGTATATGAAGCAAACACTGACAGAACTGAAGGAGAAATAGATAGTTCTGCAGTAATAGAGACTTCAATATCCCACTTTAAATCATGTATAAAATGTAAACAGAAAACCAATAAGAAAATAGAGGACTTGAACAACTAGACCTAACACACACTGAATAATCCGCCCAATACATATTTTAACAACAAAATATGTATTTTATTCATATTTGTACATGGTATTCTTTAGGACAAATCATAAGTTAAGTCACAAAATAAGTCTCAATAATTTTAAAAGAGTTGACATTATACAACGTATCTTTTTTTTTTTTTTTTGAGACAAAGTCTCACCCTGTCACCCAGGCTGGATTGCAATGGCATGATCTTGGCTCACTGCAACTTCTGCCTTCCAGGTTCAAGCAATTCTCCTGCCTCAGCCCCCTGAGTAGCTGAGATTGCAGGTTCACACCACCACACCAGGCTAATTTTTTTGTGTGTATGTATCTTTAGTAGAGATGGGGTTTCACCATGTTGCCCAGGCTGGTCTTGAAACTGTGACCTCGTGATCCACCTGCCTCAGCCTCCCAAAGTGCTGGGATTACAGGCATAAGACACCGCACCCAGCCTACAAAATATCTTTTTTGGCCATAATGTAATGAAATTAAAATCAACAGCAGAAGGAAAACTGAAAATTCACAAACATGTGGATACTAAACAAATACACTCTTAAACAACCAGTGAGTCAAAGAAGAAATAACAAGGGCCTTAAAAATACTTGAAGATAAATCAAAACAAAATGTAACAAAACTAATAGAATATATCCCACACAGTATTTAAGAGGGAAATTTATTGCAGTAAATGCCCACATTAAAAAGGAAGATCCAAATCAGTACCTAAACTTACAACTTCAGAAATAGAACAAGAAGAGAAAATTAACCTGAAAGATACTAGAAAGAAGAAAATGATCAGAGTTGCAGCAAATGAAATAGAGAATAGGAAAACAATAGAAAGAATTAATGAAACCAAAGCTGATTTTTAAAAAATATTGACAACATTGACAAAACTTTAGCTAGACTGGCAAAAAAGAAAAGA
>NW_012112808.1:8607290-8625757 GCF_000951035.1 Colobus angolensis palliatus | reverse complement strand
AAGGATTATAAGTTATGCTACTATAAAGACACATGCACACGTATGTTTATTGCGGCACTATTCACAATAGCAAAGACTTGGAACCAACCCAAATGTCCATGAATGATAGACTGGATTAAGAAAATGTGGTGCATATACACCATGGAATACTATGCAGCCATGAAAAAGGATGAGTTCATGTCCTTTGTAGGGACATGGATGAAGCTGGAAACCATCATTCTGAGCAAACTATCGCAAGGACAGAAAACCAAACACGGCATGTTCTCACTCATAGGTAGGAATTGAACAATGAGAACACTTGGACACAGGGTGGGGAACATCACACACCAGGACCTGTCGTGGGGTAGGGGGAGGGGGGAGGGATAGCATTGGGAGGAATACCTAATGTAAATGATGAGTTAACGGATGCAGCACAGCAACATGGCATGTGTACACATATGTAACAAACGTGCATGTTGTGCACATGTACCCTAGGACTTAAAGTATAATAATAAAAAAAAAAGAAATTGAAAGCACCCCATGTTCATGAATTAGAAGCTTGTTATTTTTTAAATAGATACTCTAAACTTCATATATTGATCTATATATCCAACACAAAAATTGATGCCAAAATTTAAATGGTCTTCATTAGAGAAATGAAAAAGTTTATCTTTAAATATGTACGGAATTGTAAAGTGTCCTAAATAGTGAAAACAATCTTAGAAAAGGAGAACAAAGTTGGAAGACTCACACTTCCTAATGTCTAAAGTTTTTGCAAAGCAACAGAAATCAAAAAAGTGACACTAGTATGAGGATAGACATATAGACCAATGCAATAAAATAGAGAGTCCAAAGTAACCCATATATCTATGGCCAATTGATTTTTGACAAGAGTGCCATGACTAATAAGTGGGGAAATAATAGTCTCTTCAACAAATAATGATGAAACAACTGGACAACCACCTACAAAAAAATTAAGTTGCATCCCTACCTCACACCATAGGCAAAAATTCACTCAAAAATAGATCAAAAAACCTAAATAGATAGAGAAAAACATAGGAGTAAATTTCCATGACTTTGATTTGGGAATACATTCTTAGATAAAATGCTAAAAGCCAAAGCAACAAAAGTAAAATAAATTCATTAATTAAGCTATATCAAAATTTAAAACTTTTGTGGGTCAAAGGAAATTAATAAGAAAGTGAAAAGATAACCTACAGAATGGGAGAAATGCCTTCAAATTAGATCTCTGGCAAAGGGTCTAGTATTTAGACTGTATAAAAACTTTTACATTTTAATAACCCAAATACAAACAATCCAATTTTAAAATGGACAAAAGACTGACAAGACAAAGTAGATACATAAATGGGCAATAAGCACATGAGAAGATGGTCAACAGCATAAGTCACAAGAGAAATCAAAACCATAATGAGTTACTACTTGACACTCACCAGAATGGCTAAAATTCAAGAAAAGAAAAGAAAATCATGACTTTTAGCATGGATGTGGAGAAAATGGAAGCCTGTGCCTTGCTGGTGGGCGTGTAAAATAGTTCAGCCATTGTGACAGTAACTTGGGCAGTTTCTCAAAGAGTTAAATGTAGAATTACCATATGATTCATCAATTATACTTCTAGAAATGAAAACAGGTACTCAAACAAATATACACACATGTGCATTCAAAACAGCACTGTTAACAAGAGCCAGAAAGTGGAAACAGCCCAAATGCTCATCAATATATGAATGGATAAACCACTTGTGGCATATACATACAGTGGAAAATTATTCAGTTGAAGTACTGCTGCCTGATACAATGTGGATGAGTCTTGAAAATATTATGGTAAGTAAAAAAAGCCAGATACAAAAGGTTATATATTGTATAATTATATTTATGTGAAGTGGCCAGAATAGGTAAATCCAGGATACAGAACATAAAATTGGTGGTGCCAGAAGTGGGAGAAATAGGGAGAAATTGCTTAATGGGCACAGATTTTCCATTTAGGGTGAGGAAAATGTTTTAAAATTAGGAAGGGTGGTTGTTGCACAACATTATGAATGTACAAAATGCCACTGAATTGTTCACATTAAAATGGTTACTTTTAAATTTTCACCTCATTTTTTTAAAAAAAAGAGTGTCCAAAGGGAAGTTAATGCATACATGTCTGCAGACAGCTGAAATAGAGCATTAGGATGGGAAATTAATTTTGTTTCATTGTTTCCTGGTAATGATAGCAAAATTAGTGTGATCATGTTCTGCTGATTTTGTTTGTGCGTGTGTTTGCATACCTTCCTTTGTCATGAAATGGTAACTGAATGAGTCACTTACCTTTGGAAGAAGTGTCATTATTGTACCAAGACATCAAAATCCCTGTATTTTTATTTTGGAAATTGACAAACTGATTCTAAAATTAATATGGAAATGCAAGGGATCCAGAACAGCTAAAGTAACTTTTTTTGGAAGCAAGAAAATAGTTGGAAGACCAAAACTTACTAATTTGAAAACTTATTATAAAGCTACTGTATACATCATGGAATACTATGCAGCCATGAAAAAGGATGAGTTCATGTCCTTTGTAGGGACTTGGATGAAGCTGGAAACCATCATTCTGAGCAAACTATCACAAGGACAGAAAACCAAATACCGCATGTTCTCACTCATAGGTGGGAATTGAACAATGAGAACACTTGGACACAGGGTGGGGAACATCACACACACTGGTGCCTGTCATGGGGTGGGGGAATGGGGGAGGGATAGCAAGGCAGGTGTGATTGGTACAAAAACTAGACAAATAAATCAATGGGAAAAAATAGAGAATATAGAAATAGACCCACATGTATATAAATAAATGATTTTCTACAAAGGTGCATAAGTAATTCAATGGGGGAAAGGGTAGTCTTTTCATCAAGTGATGCTGGAAAAATTAGATATTCATATACAAAAAATGAACCTCAATCCACGTCTTGCACCATATACAAAAATTAACTCAAATGGATTGTAGAATGAAACACAAAATCTAAGACTATAAAACGTGTAGAAGGAAACAGGACAAAACTTTTGTGGCCTTGAGTTAGGCAAAAACTTCTTTGCTATGGCAGCAAAGTCATGGTCCATTAAGAACAAAATGGTAAGTTGTATTTCCTCAAATTAAAAATCTTTGCTTTTGGACCAGCATTGCTTCATTCATAAAAGAATGAAAAGGCAAGTTACAGTTGGAAAGGTATATTTGCAAAGCACAAATCTAATAAAGGACTTACATTCTGAATACAGAGCCCCCAAAACTCAATAACTTTAAACAATATTTTAATAGGCAAAACAGACACTTCACCAGAGAAGATATATAAATGATAAATAAGCATATGAAAAGATTATCAACATTGTTAGTCACTAAGGAAATGCAGATTAAAACCACAATGATATACCACTGCACTCCTATTTCAATGACTCAGATTAAAATGACCGTCAGGTGTTGGCTAGGATGTGGAGGAACTAGGACTCTCATGCACTGCTGGCAGGATGTGAAATGGTACAACCGCATTGGAAAACAATTTGGCAGTTTCTTTAACAGTTAAATGTACACCTCCTAGTTGATCCAGCAAAAATGAAACTATCCATACAAAGATTTACACTTTATTTGGTAATAGCCTAAAACTGGAAACAAGCCAATAGTCCATCAACATATAAATGAATAAACCAATGACAGTATACATAACAGAATATCACTCATTACTCAAAAGGAATGAAACACTGATATAAGCAACAACATGGATCAATCTCAGAACAATGATGGTGAGTGGAAAAAAAAAAGACTACATCCCATATGATTCTATTTATATAAAATTCTAGAAAATTGTCATTAACCTACAGATCTATAGTGCCAGAAAACAGATCAGAGGTTTCCTCTTGTAGGGTGCCAGGGGCAGATTAGGAAGGGGCAATGGAGGGACTATAGGTATCCAAAGAGATTTGGAAGGTGATAGTTGTGTTTATGATCTTGATTTTTGATGATGGTTTCTTATGGCAAAGCATATCAAATTGCACATTTTAATGATTGTGGTTTATGAATGTCAATTATACCTCGTTGAAGTTCTTGAAAGCATATCAAAAAGTAAAATGTCTAAATTCATTACACAGCAAACATTTACTAAATTTCTGTTTATTGATTTTTTTTGTCCAACTCTTCTCTGTTTCCTACTCATATCTTGAGTGAAACAGTTATAACACTTTTATTTATTTTTTAATTTTTTATTTTAACTTTTCTAAAATTAACTTTAAGTTCTAGGGTACATGTGCACAATGTGCAGGTTTGTTACATACGTATACATGTGCCATGTTGGTGTGCTGCACACATCAACTCGTCAGCACTCATCAACTCGTCATTTACATTAGGTATAACTCCCAATGCCATCCCTCCCCTCTCCGCCCTCCCCACAATAGGCTGTGAATCCATCTGGTCCTGGACTTTTTTTAGTTGGTAGGCTGTTAATCATTGCCTCAATTTCAGAGCCTGCTATAGGTCTATTCAGGGATTCAACTTCTTCCTGGTTTAGTCTTAGGAGAGTGTAAGTGTCCAGGAAATTATCCATTTCTTCTAGATTTTCTAGTTTATTTGCGTAGAGGTGTTTAGAGTATTCTCTGATGGTAGTTTGTTCTCCTGGATGATATCCTGAAGAGTGTTTTCCAACTTGGTTCCATTTTCCCCCTCACTTTCAGGCACACCAATCAGAGGTAGATTTGGTCTTTTCACATAATCCCATATTTCCCATATTTCCTGGAGGCTTTGTTCATTTCTTTTTCCTCTTTTTTCTCTAGACTTCTCTTCTCACTTCATTTCATTCATTTGATCTTCAATCATTGATACTCTTTCTTCCAGTTGATCGAGTCAGTTACTGAAGCTTGTGCATTTGTCACGTAATTCTCGTATCATGGTTTTTATCTCTATCAGTTCATTTATGGCCTTCTCTGCATTGATTATTCTAGTTATCCATTCTTCCATTCTTTTTTCAAGATTTTTAGTTTCTTTGCTCTGGGTATGTAGTTCCTCCTTTAGCTCTGAGAAGTTTGATTGACTGAAGGCTTCTTCTCTCAACTCATCAAAGTCATTCTCCTTCCAGCTTTGATCCATTGCTGGTGATGAACTGTGTTCCTTTGGAGGTGGATATGCACTCTTATTTTTTGAATTTCCAGCTTTTCTGCCCTGTTTTTTCCCCATCTTTGTGGTTTTATTTGCCTTTGGTCTTTGCTGATGGTGATGTACTGATGGGGTTTTGATGTGGGTATCCTTTCTGTTTGTTAGTTTTCATTCTAACAGTCAGGACCCTCAGCTGCAGGTCTGTTGGAGTTTGCTTGAGGTCCACTCCAGACCTTGTTTGCCTGGGTATCAGCAGTGAAGGCTGCAGAAGATAGAATATTGCTGAACAGCAAGGGTTGCTGTCTGATTCTTGCTCTGGAAACTTCGTTTCAGAGGTGTGTCCAGCCGTGTGAGGTGTGAGGTGTTGGTCTGCACCTAGTGGAATATGTCTCCCAGTTAGGTTACTCAAGGGTCAGGGACCCACTTGAGCAGGCAGTCTGTCCATTCTCAGATCTCAACCTCCATGCTGGGAGACCCACTGCTCTCTTCAAAGCTGTCAGACAGGATCATTTACATCTGCAGAGGTTTCTGCTTCTTTTTGTTTAGCTATGCCCTGTCCTCAGAGGTGGAGTCTACAGAGGCAGGCAGGTCTCCCTGAGCTGCAGTGGGCTCCACCCAGTTCAAGCTTCCCCAGCGGCTTTGTTCACCTACTTAAGCCTCAGCAATGGCGGGCACCCCTCCCCCAGCCTCGCTGTTGCCTTGCAGTTAGATCACAGACTGCTGTGCTAGCAATGAGGGAGTCTCCATGGGTGTGGGATCCTCCGGGCCAGGTGTGGGATATAATCTCCTGGTGTACTATTTGCTAAGACCCTTGGTAAAGCGTAGTATTAGGGTGGGAGTTACCTGATTTTCCAGGTGTTGTGTGTCTCAGTTTCCCTTGGCTAGGAAAAGGGATTCCCTTCCCCCTTGCGCTTCCCAGGTGAGGCGATGCCTCACCCTGCTTCAGCTCTCACTGGTCGGGCTGCACCAGCTGACCAGCACCGATTGTCCAGCACTCCCAGTGAGATGAACCCAGGACCTCAGTTGAAAATGCAGAAATCACCCATCTTCTGTGTCACTCGAGCTGGGAGCTGGAGGCTGGAGCTGTTCCTATTCGACCATCTTGCTCGGGATCAGTTATAACGCTTTTAATTCTGCCTTTTGATACTTTAGTGATTGTATTAGTCAGTTCAGGCTGCTGTAACAAAATACCCCAGGCCAAGTGGCTTAAACAACAGAAGTTTATTGTTTCACAGTTCTAGAGGCCAGAAGTCCAAGATCACTGTGCAAGCAGGGTTGGTTTCTGGTGAGGTCTTGCTGGTCAGGTTGCAGATGGCCACCTTCTTGCTGTGTCCTCACATGGCCTTTCCTCTGTGCACCTGCAGAGAAGAAAGAGAGATCTCTAGTGTCTCTTTCTCTACCAGTAAGAATACCAGTCCAATCAGATTAGGGCCGTACACTATGACTTCATTTAACTTTAATTACCTCTTTAAAGACTCTATCTGTGAATGCAGTCATATGGGGGTTAGAGCTCCAATATATGAATTTTGGGGGAAGGGGGGTCGGGCATGATTTAGTTCATAAAAGTGATATTTAGTTTTATTTTTAAAATCTTTGTTCAAATATAATATGCAGTAATAATTAAACATACACAGACCTCTAGAGAGGATTATGGCCCCAGGTCTAGCTATTGTCAGGGTCCGTATTCTTAGTGACGAGGACCATGTGTCTCAAAACTTTGCTAAAAATGCATATTTCTTAGCTTCAGCCCAGGCTACTGAATCAGAATCTCAAGGGGTGGCATTTTAAAATAAGTATCACAGGAGATTCTTGGGTACACTGAAGCTTGAGAGCAACTGGACTCCTTTTCCCTTTAACTGTGACTAATTATTATTCCAGATCCTTTCTATCTTTTATACCACGGGTTGAAAAACTTTTTTCTGTAAAGGGTCAGATTATCGTTTTAGACTTTTAGGGCCATATGGTCTCAACTGTGCCATAGTAGCAAGAAAGCAACCACAGACAACAAATAAACAAATGGTATGTCTGTGTTCAATCAAATTTTATTTACAAAACAGGCAGGTGGGGCTGTGGGCCATTTAAGCAGAGGTTTGTGGACTCCTGGCCTAGACAGTCTATTAATGCTACCTACTCAAGAGACAACCGTGTTGAGGTTGGTTTTATATTTTCTTGAGGTGAGAACAAGAGTTGATTCTCTGAGATTCAGATTTAGAACAGAGATTCATGGCCAAATCATCAATAAACAATTTTGAATGCAGATTTCTGCTCTCTCCTCTCATCTACTGAGTCAGAATCTCAAGAAACCAGGACTCAGGACATCCTTAGGCTCACCAATGACCCAAATGCACAGACAGTGGAAGGGATTCTGGAAGAGGATGCAGCATGACCATACTTACTTTGCTCCAGGTAAGCTGGAGTGTTGCTGCTACAACCAGCAACTTCTCCTCCACATGGCAGACACTACACCCATGGCCACTGCAGGGGGAATTTCTTTTTTTGTTCAATGAAATCCAAGGAAATGGGAAAACTCACCTAAAACTAGCCTGGACCTTAGCCTTTAGGGAAAATAGAGGCCGCATGATCCTCCTTGGGAAACTTCAATGGCTCAGGAAACCAGACACAGTCCTACTGAGCTACACGCAGGCCATTCCCACCATTCCCATCCCATTTCCTTAACCTCTGCACCATCTCTTGAGGACAGGATTCTAAGAACCAAATGGGGAACTGAAATAAGTGTGTGCTTTAGAGTCAGATAAATGAGGGTTAAACTCATAGCTCTGCCATTTTTAAGCCAAGGGAATTCAATCAACGTAGAAAAGTTTACTTTCCCTGAACTTCAGTTTCTCTGTTTTCAAAGCAATAAAATGGGAATAACAATAAATACCTCATAAAGTTGTTCTGAAGATTTAATGAAATAATAGAGCTGAAACTTGACCTATCACAGACACTTGCTTGGTGTCAGCAGAGGCTGAATGTGCACAAGCATTATTTTTAGTAAACGTTTAAATTTAGAATAATTTTAGATTTATAGAAAAATTGCAAAGATAGCACAGAATTCACCTATACCCTGAGCCCAGTTTCGTCTATTATTCACAGTTTACGTTAGTGTGGCACAGTTTACGTTAGTGTGGCACAACTCAATCAATGAATTAATATGGACACATTATTATTAACTAAAGTCCACACTTCGTTAAGGCTGCCTCAAGTGTCTTCGCTCTGTCCTATGCAGGGTCCCACATCACATTTAGTGATCTTATATCCTGAGCCTCTGGGAGACCCTGGCCATTTGTCAATCCTCTTGTTTTTCATAATCTGGACAGCCTTGAGGAGTACCGGCCAGGAATTTTGTAGAATAAATGTCCTTCAATTTGAGTTTGTTAGATGTTTTTCTCATGGTCAGACGGGGGTGGTGGGTAGTATTTTTTATTTGTCTTCTTTCTGTAGTTTCCATCCAATGTTATTCAGATTCTCAGGTGATAGGCCATCTGACCCAGAATAACAAGGCCAGGAGGGAGAAACCTGTCATTATTATGGAATCAGGGCAGCCACAGGAAGGCATAAGTGCAATAGCACTACACTGAGCTTAGATTTGCAAACAAGAAATGTAGTTCTCACTTGTTACACATGTGCTTGTTATAAAGTTAATTTGGGATTTTGTCCCAGGAATGGGTGCAAAGTAACAGCTCTTGCTAATTCCTTAACCGTGGGTAATAAGTAGTAATAAAATGTTCTCTTTGTTCATCACCACTGAGTTGCAAAATTTGCAGGCAGTTTATATCTCTGTGTCATAAAATTTAAACAACAAGCTACTCCTTCAAGGTCAGTTAGTGAGAACTTGAAAGATCTGAGTCAGGCCATCAATAAAATATGGCAAAATGAGATCCAGGTGGACAATCTGTTGTGTTCAAAAGTCTGAAATGAAATATGATCATCAAATGATACAGAAAATTTCAGCAGCTAAAATTCAGCTAGGTTACTTGAAAAAGTTGCCTGCACTGGATAGCATCTGTTATAGATGCCAGAGATGCAGTTGCTATTAAATTGTATAAAGTGTCTTTTAAGTAAAAACATCACATTTCTTTTCCACTACTATCAAGAACCAAGACATTTGCATATTATTGCAAAATGTATGCTGTCCAGAGGGTGTGTATGACAGACTTTGATGAAGCTAAAGCCAAGATCAAGGAAAACTAAATAGGAAAGATCCATTATTGACTCCCTTCAAGCACACACATAACTCCCATACATGGGAATGGCAACTGCATGTGCATATCAAAAGCTGAGTATTTGCTCAAGCTCTTAAGACTGAAAAATACAGTTTCCTCATCTGTGAAGCGAGCAGGCAGCACTAAATGGTCTCCAGGGTCCCTTCCAGATTGAAAGTCCCAATGTCCTGTAATTCTATCATCCCAGCCTTTGATATGGAATACTCAATGAGAAATAAGCTCAAATCAGGCCTGACAGCCAAAATATAATGCAGAGAATCAGTCTTCCTACTCCTAATGCACTAACTGAATTAATGGTTTAATACATGGCTTGTCCTGACAAATTCCATTCTGTATCTGGTAGCAATACCAGCAGGGTAGGGAAAATCCTTGGAAAATGCAGCAGCAAGTGTCTATAATGATAATGCCTGTTGAGCACAGTTTACTGTGGGCTAAGTTTAAAATCAGCCCAGATTGTTAAAGAAAAATACACATCAGGAGATTTTCCGGGAGATTAGTTGGCTTTTTCCACACTTGAACTTTGGGAACTTGGAAGTCAGCCCAAGATCTCATAACTTGGCAACAAGGGGGTGGGGTGGGCGTGGGGGACGGATTTGGAGAGTGTAGAGAGAGAGGTTTGGATTTACTCTACTTCCCTCTATCTAACACTTTTCTGATATCCAACACAGTTTCTCTTCCTTTAATAAATCAGTAATACCAAAGTCAACAAACACGGGAAAGCTGACTAAACAGCAATTGACTCTGGCCTGCTGTAGTTACTACAATGAAATGATGCCATTAACTGGCCCTGGCCCCATCCTGCTCAGCGCTGAGATTTCTAATCTTACACAGCTGTGCAGCTCCTGGGCGCCTACAGCCCAGAGAGTCTGACTCAGGCCTGAAAGACGCCTCATCTTCGACTCTGCAGATCACCAAAGAGGGTCACTTAGTTTGCTTGCCCTTGCTACTCACAATGTAGCCAGGCAACATCAGCACCAGTTGGGAGCACCTGGCAGACTTTTGGGCCCCACCCCACCCCACCCAGAACTACCAAATCTCAATCTGCATATTAACTCCACAGCTGGTTCCTATGCACACTGAATTTTGGAAAGTGCTGGCCTAGACCTTCCCTTTGCTTTCCTCTTTGGGAGAGAGAACAATGTAGCAACTTTAGGTCTTCAAGGCTTCAGTTTTCTGAAAGGGCATCAGATTCTAAGCATCATAAGAAATGGCATCCAGGCCAGGCATGGTGGCTTACGCCTGTAATCCCAGCACTTTGGGAAGCCAAGATGGGTCGATCACCTGAGGTCTGACGTTCAGCCTGGCCTACATGATGAAACCCCGTCTCTACTAAAAATACAAAAATTAGCCAGGTGTGGTGGCATGCACCTATAGTCCCAGCTACTTGGGAGGCTGAGGCAGGACAATCGCTTGAACCCGGGAGGTGGAGGTTGCAGTGAGCCAAGATCTCGCCACTGCACTACAGCCTGGGTGACAGAGCGAGACTCCATCTCAAAAAAAAAAAAAAAAAAAAAAAAGGCTTCATCCAAAAAGAGAGTTTATAGTATTCTGCTCTGTGTGGCAGGTTAATTGAGACGGCCCTTTGTTGTTTGTTTGTTACCCATCCACAAGCAGACACAGAATCAGCATTTGGGGGATGCGGAGACCAGGGATGACTCCTTCCTCCTGGGAGACCTGGGATTCCAGTCTGTGCTCCATGCACAGGTGCTCCTGGGAGTGATTCTGGGTCATCAGACCAGAGAATCACACTCTCTGCTATCAGCATCCAACCTACTCGAGTCCTGACCCCACCCTGCCAGGAGAGTCCAACAAGCCCCGACGGCCTGAGCACAGCTAGGCTGGACATTGGAGGCAGCCCTGGGAGATGATATGTGGCCTGTTCATGGAGAAGCTGGGTCTACCTCCTGGCTACCTCATTTAGATGTGGTTGCATTTAATCACCATTTTTTGTCATTGTTGTTTCTTGAACAGATGAACCCCCATGCTTTCACAATGCCCCTTCTAACATATTTTCACCGTATTCTAAACCATTGCTACTTAAGAGTGCAATCCAAGGAGCCCATCACCTCTGCAAGGCTCCTGCCCCACCTGCTCCCACTGAGTCTAAATGTGAATTTCAAAAGATCCTGCATGATTTGTGTGCACATTAAAGTGAGAAACATTGTTGTAAACAACTACTGCATACCATGAAAAGACTGTTGGAAATGTGCTCAAAGAAGAGCCCACCTCATCCTCTCCCTAACTGTACCATAACACAGAGCTAGTGCTGAAAAGATAACAGCACATGGTGTGTCTGCATGATTACTTGTTTCTCAAAATTTGTTATTTAGAGGAGTATTTCTTGCAGTGGGCTTCTTTTTGACTTTATTTTGACCCAATAGTTCAGTACTGGTCCCAGTTCCCAAATAGTTTGGTTTTTATTGGTGAGATGGGGTGGTGGATCACTGAATTAACTGATGTCCATCTGCAACTAAGTAACTGGGTGGGTTCAGAGTCCTTCCTCTCACTGACTGCTTGACTTCTGTCCTCTACATTGTTGCTGTCCTTTTATGATGCTTTTCCTTGCTTCCTAGGCATGGTTCCTGCATTAAGTCCATCCTCAACCCTTTCTCTTCCTGGCCTTACTCAGCTTAATTCCAGAGCATGATTTATAAAATATCAGTCTAAATAACATACTAAACTTTGTATATAAAATGATAGTCTCTAGAAATATGTCCAAGTCAGGTGTTTCTATGACATTTCTGGAGCCAAAAGCAAAATACTAAACACAGTTAAAAAGGAAACCTCACTTCTTCCATTAGTAATACCCAAACAGTGACATATTCAATGCCTGCTAAATTCTGAAACCTGGAAAAATGCAGCATTGATGTGACTTACCACTAGAAGCAATTAATAAGATTATAATGACTTACCAAAAGTTACCCTTTATGATTATGAATCTTTGTACATTGATGTCAGCGTTTCAACAATGTGACTTGTCTCTTGAGGACAGGAATCATAATTTAAAGTCATTCACCTTCCTAGTGCCAAGCAGTGCCCAGGATCCCATAGAGTGATGGCTATGCTGGGAATGATGGTGCCAGTGATCACCAGGATGGAGATTTTGCCATTTTCAAGATGGGTTCAACCCTTTCAGGATGTAGATATTATCTTGTAGTTATTCTGTTTTCCAGAAAGAATTAAGTTTAGAAGCAACTGTAAGAATGGGAAGTCTAGCAAAAAGACTCTTGGGTCCTTCAAGAATGATTCCTCTGCTACAAAAACGTTCTTCCCCTTTAGAAAGGAGAGCATGGGGCCAGGCACAGTGGCCCACACCTGTAATCCCAGCACTTTGGGAGGCTGAAGCGAGAGGATCACTTGAGGTTGGGAGTTCGAGACCAGCCTGGCCAACATGGTGAAACCCCTTCTCCAATAAAAATGCAAAAATTAGTCGGGCATGTTTTTGTGCACCTGTAATCCCCACTACTCGGGAGGCTGAGGCAGGAGAATCACTTGAACCTGGGAGGTGGAGGTTGCAGTGAGCTGAGATCATGCCTCTGTACTCTAGCCTGGGTGACAGAGCAAGACTCTGTCTGAAAAAAAGAAAAAGAAAAAGAAAAAGAAAGGAGAGCACTGGAGAACCTAAATTTTGGGTTTAATATAATTTCATCAACCATCATTTGAAAAAAGACTCCAGGTTCTCCAAAATGTAGCCAGGCATCAGCAGCATCAGCACCACCTGTGAGCACATTAGAACGGCAGACCCTTGGAAAAACAGTTCTCCAACCTGCAGCAAATCCTGCTCTCTCCTTCTCCTTTAAAATGTCATATTTCCATTTAGACATTAGTCATATGTATCTATTTGGAAAATGAATTTATACCTAGAGCAAGGAGGTTAGCTTCAAAGTAAAGCCAGGAAGAGAAGGGGTTGAGGATGGATGTAATGGAGAAACCATGCCTAGGCAGCGAGGAAAAGCATCATAAAAGGACAGCAACAATGTACAGGAGAGAAGTTAGCAGTCCATGAGAGGAAAGGCTCTGAACCCACCCAGTTACTTAGCTACAGATAGACATCAGTTAATTCCATGATCAACCACCCCCATCTCACCAATAAAAACCAGACTCTTTGGGAACTGGGACCAGTAATGAACTAGTGAGTCAAAATAAAGCCAATAGGTACCCATGCTTTCCCTTGCAGCTTCAATTCTAGCCACCACTCACACTTAACAACCAAAGTTTCATGAACTCACCTCTTTGAGCCTTTGTGTCTGATGCTAAGTCTGAAAAGAGTACCTTCTTCCTGCCTGACCCAACCTCCACTCATGCTCGAGGCCACTACTTTCCACAGTGAGTTTTTGCTGATATTCACACCTGCAAAGTTCTCTTGTGGTAGCCTGTGTTCACTCCTGTTGGAACTTATAAAATTATCTCTTTACTTGTCGTCTTCCTATCTCAACTCTTATCTCCTGAAACATAGAAATAATTTTGTTTGGTTAATTTGTGCCTCACGTATTGCTAGGATATGTTAGATACCCAATACATATGTATCTAATCAACCCATGAATACTCTATGATACTTATTGATCAGTATTCTTAAATACCACCAGGTTCTCAACAAGTGGCTCCTGCATGAAAAGAAATTATTTTCTAAATTACTGTTTCATATTTGTCTTTACATCCATCACTTATTCCTACTCTAAAGAAAAGGGGAAAGAAGACTTGTTATAGCCACAGTTTCCTGTTCTCACTCATAAAATGGTCATTTTATGTTGCTGTTGGGATGTAGGTGGTTTGTGCAGGAACTTGGGGTGATAGAGGAAAGCCAGACGCAATGACTTTTTGGTCCTTTCCAAACTCCAGAAGATGTCTTCAGACATTTCTTTTTCTCCCTCTCTTTTCAAAATTAGATGGGACCTTCTAGGTGCCACCACAATCCATCTCTACACTAATGATATTTATCTAGCTGCGGACATAAACTTTCAAACCTTCTCTTGACTCCTCACCCAGATCTGTCAGGAAAGCTCAGAATGGAGCAGCAGGAGGGGTGTAGAAGCACACCTCGTGCTTAGAGCGTCTCTTTTCCTTCCCTCAAACTTCTACTCTCCTACTACTGTGTTTTTCTAATACTGTCTACTTTTCATCATGGTTGAGAAGCTACTGAACAGGTGTTTCCTAAATTCTAGAACTAGTGCCTGATTAATGAGAAAATTATCACAAAACAGTATACAACCTCCAGACGAAAAGCTTAATTGCAGAGTATTATGTCAGGACCTTAGAATTCATACATGTAATATGTACCCTATTCTGTTGCTGCTGTCTGACCACTTCCACAATTTCTGCAGAAATTAGATATTGTCTTTTTAAACTATAATTGTCTCAAAGGGAAAAAGAAAACTGTCATGACAGTGCAGTCCTTCCAAATAGAACTTCGTGATCAGTTAATTGACTTGGAGGCATCTTAAAGAAAATTTTAAGATCACCTAATCAAATCATCCATTTTATAAATAGGTAAAGTGAAGCCCACAGAGGCTTTGGGGATTGCCCAAAGGCCAAGACTTGAGTCTCACAACATTTAATCTAATCTGGCATTCATCTCAGTAGTAGCTCTCAAAGTGTGCTCCACAGACCAGTAGCCTCAGTATAACCTCGGGACTTATTAGAAATGCAGACTCTCCACCCCATCCAGACCTATTGGATCAGGGCCTCTTGTGGTCAGGCCCAGCAATCTGTGTTTTCACTGGATCTCTAGGGTGTTAAGATGCACCCTCGGTTTGAGAACCACTGCAGATGCACTACACACCATCCAAACATTGCTCAAAAGTAATGGGCAAGTCTTCTGACTCCAAGATCGTGTTGACCAGGGAGTGGGGTGGAGAGAAATATTCTGATAGCCAAAGGAGAGGTGATCCAATAAGAATAAAGATACAAAATAAGAAGGAAAAGTAGGCTCAGGACTCCAGTTGGAATGCCTGTTGAAGTAGCAGCAAGATCCCTGCTTAGCCTTAGCTATGAAATAGTGACTTTTCCCTTTCGGAAAATAAAACATGAGAGGATGGAGGAAGATAAAGAACCAGTTTCCCTTCCCAATCACTTCCTTAGCTCCAGAAACTTTGCCTCCTAAGGAATTTAATCAGGAAATAAGATCCCAGTAGGATGTGGAGTAAGTTCTTTCTTCCACAAATCACCTGACAGTTTCCAAAGTCATTAATCAGCATTTTCAATTCCACTCCTCCCATGTGTGGGGCTCAATCTCTCCTTCCTTTACACAGTGGAGGGCATGGCTTTCTTCCTGCGGCCCAGTGTCGCCAGACTTATGTCTTCACAGCTCATTTCCAAGGAGATGGGGGAATCTTACCTCATAGCTTTTGGCTTTCAAAGTGCATGAGAAAACCCTTGTGGGTCCAGCTTGGTTATTCTGCTACAGCGTGAACTATGTTCCACAGACAGACAGAAGAGACACTATGATTAACCAGGTCTGTGTCACAGAACTATGCTCTAAGCAACAAAAAGGTCATTGAAATTAGGGATCCCCACCAGTGACCCATGACAAAAATGAGTGGAAGATTGGTGTTCCCAGTGGAAATAGTGGAGAGATGGCTGCTATGTCCCTTCTCCCAGCATTGGCCTTATGGAGCCTCAGAGCAATGATACATCCTGATGATGTATCATTGATAACTAATGATTATCTAGTTATAATGGATGATGATAAACTAACTTTTGTTATTAAAAATTTTGCCATCACAGGACCCATTTATGTGGTTAACAGATTAGAGAAGGTGTGACACCAGGGGATTTGAGGGGGATGCAGTTCTTGGTGAAATTAAAACAGCAGATTATGGTAACCCAAAGTCCAAACACAGACATGACCCATGCTAATTCAGAACAGAGATTCAGGAACCAAAGGCCACACTATCCAATCTTGCTTCTATCTTATTCTATCAGGCTAAACCTTGAGGTGACAGTAGAAAGAGTATTATCCCTTCCATAAATCTTACCAAGGAGAAAGCTAACACCCAGAGGACTTTACTAACACTATTAATAGTAACAGAGCTGCCCTAGATCCTAGTTCAATGCCCTTACAATGATATCAGATTGCTTTTACACAAGAAAAAAGAAAGATAATCAGGCTTTCAAGGTAAGACCATCCTGGATGCTCATATACATTCTGATGATCACAGAAATAAGCAGAAAGGTGGTCAAATATATGAATATTGTCATTTATATGTTAGGGAACCAGAGGTGAATGTGTATCATATACTATGCTTTCTTCCTCCAAGTGAATTTTCTAATTAGAGTTCAAGCATGGTTCAACTGGGGATGGAGGGACTAAAATATGGAACTTTTATGGATCTGCTCCTGTGTCTTATTTTATATCAAATTCTTGACCATTCTCATGAGTTTAGATCTGATTTATGATGACTTAGGAAATTGCATATAGATCCAACACTGCTGAAATAATGTGACCATCTGAAAATGAAGGTGAGGAAAGAGCCTTAATCCACTCCAGGAGGTCATTTAAAATCTGAGGGGAAAAATAGATAAAACATGGAGGAGACCAGCAGCAAAATAAAATCTGGCAATGCTGTTCCTGATTGAGAAGCTAGGGAGTGGAGAAGCAGCAAGCTGTGCACAGTTGGAAAATTCAGGGAGTGCTCATTTCAGTGGCCAGTTTTTGAACATGTCAGTTTAATTATTATGCATCATAGTTGACAGCGATGCATATGGAACCAATTACAGCACATGTTAAAATCAATTATTGCATATTTCAGCTATCCTAAACACTGGAAAAAGCGTTCTATGCATTGCTGCAGATTTCAACTCCACTAATCATTTTTACTATCATGGTTCAACAAGAAAAGGAAATATATATATGTGTGTGTGTGTGTGTGTGTGTGTATGTATATGTATAAAAGTATACATATATATCTATACTGAGAAAAACACGTTTCACAACCAACATCAAATGCAAAGCACAGAAACAGTAGCAATAGATAGAAAAGTTTCAAACGTTTGTTCTTACAGAAGTCTAATCTTCCATCCTCCCTTTTCGAAGAGAAATAACAAAAACTAAAATTCCTTGCTATCTCCCAAGCACTGTTTTGATCAATTTAATCCACTTTGGCCTCTTTACCAGCAGTGAGGTCCATTCTCAGCTGCTGTCTACCGGCTATTTTGGTCTAAAATGTTTGCCTTAACTGTTTACCCTGTTTCTGTGGCCTTTTCTCCCCCTTCAGATTTCTAACTCAAAAATTCTCCTTCAAAGTTCACAGCTTATTCATTTTCTGTTTACTTTTATATGCACCAACAAATAACTGGGTTATTGAAAAATGAAGGTGAGGAGGAGAAGGAGAAGGAAGGTGAAAAAAGTGAAGGTGGATGGCATTTGCCATTCCTCGGAGATTTGCACATTTGCTGGTTGTATTAAATCAGCAGCCTGTATGGTGTAGTGAACTCCAAAATACGTTTCCTGTGAAGAAGGCTTATATTCTGAAAATTTGGATTTCTACTTCCTCTTCACCATGCATAACAAAAGTGAGCTGCAGAAAATCCATTGTGTCTAAACTGCACTGAAGGCTTGGGGACACACACTGGTGTCCCATGGTGATAATTTATCTACACAAATCCTCCTGTCCTGAGATGAGGCAGGAGCTCCAAGGTGACTGAGCATTCCAAAAAAAGCCACATGCCTCACAAAACTTGGCTCCAGGGAGCAGGTGGGTGTGGATCCCGGGAAAGGGATCAGTAGTGTCTGAGTCAAGAAGAACCCAGTGGTCCAAGCAAGAGCAAAGAAAAACAGCCCATGTGGTTTAGTCAAGAGAGCGCCGGGCGGGATGTCGGGAATGCTGACTTCTCTGCTCAGCAGCTTGCCCAGCTGGGGCAAGGTACTCAATGCCTCGTTGTCCTCCAGACTGTCACCTGGCAATAAGGGAAGTGTATCAAAGAGAGAACGAGGCCTCTGAATTGCTTCAGGGCCCATAAAAGGAGGACTGCTCCATTTTAAAGTTTTTGAGGATCAGGGTGGGAACCACTTATGCTTGTTTGTTCTGTGACTAAACGATGGACCCCAACTTATGCCAGCTGCCCTTTCTTCCTTCTTTCCTTCCTTTCTTTCTTCCTTCCTTCCTTCCTTCCTTCCTTCCTTCCTTCCTTCCTTC
>NW_012112808.1:8594311-8607240 GCF_000951035.1 Colobus angolensis palliatus | reverse complement strand
TCCTTCCTTCCTTCCTTCCTTCTTTCCTTCCTTTCTTCCTTCCTTCCTTCACTTAAGAAGTACTTATTTTGAACTAGCCCTAGAGATACCCATTCTCCTCTAGTGGAGGTGATAGATTACCAGCGAAGACAAGTGCATCAATCACCACATGGACATTACGGGAAGTAAAACAAGACCCAGGCCCCTGGGTTGTGTTTCAGATAAAGGGAGAATCTGCACTATACTGTACACATGCCTGTGATCTGCCACAAAGGGAGTATGGTGGGAAAGTGGAGGAGAAGGAATCCAACATTGCCCCTTCCCAAGAATTTGATGAACTCTTAAGTCTGCATTGTGATTCAAATGATTTAAAGGGTATCTTGTGTTCCATTCAATAAGTGGGGACCTAGGCTATGTGAGCTGAATAGGAAAATCTGCTAGTGGCCATTTGTGAATTGGAGGACAAAGCTCAGACATAGTTTGGGAGGAAGGAGTTTCATCAGTCAGGGTCCCAGAAGAATATGGAATTCACCCATATGGTTCAAATGTAGAAACACTGTCCAAGGGGCAGCAGACAGAATATAGGCAGAGTGAACCAACAAGGGTTGGGAGGCCCCCAGAGACGAACAGCAGCTTGGAGTGATTTGAAGCTATTACTGCCCTAGGAGACACTAGGAGCTAAGGAAGAGGGCTGCAGGGGGGAGCACCCACCAGAAGGGAAGGGTGTAGCTGCTACTGGAACTGTGATCCCAAGGCAGGGAGGGAGTGGAGGAAGAAATGCCCCATCTCTCTCTTCTGTTTGCTGATGGTCTTTGACAGAGCCCAGATGTGGCAGTCAAGCAGATCAGTTCCTCAGCAAAGAAAAACGTATGTTTATATGGCTGGAAGTGGCCAGAACAAGGGCTCCAGCAACCCCAGAACATGCCCGGTTGCCCAGGGTTCAGGGACCATTATCTCAATGTATGTGTAATCAAATCTGACACTCAAATTGGGATGCTCTAGAACATAATTCACCCCAGCAAAGGTGTGCAAGGAGAGTGCGAGACAGGAGCCAGCACTAGATGAAGAGACCTAGGAGCAGTGGTGTAGAGCATCATGTCCCCAGCATGCTTTGGGCAGGCTTATGTGGTCAGGGAGGGAGGCTTGGGAGAGAACCTCAGAAAAGTTGAGAAAAGTCCTAGAAGGTTTTACTAAAGCATTTGTACTTGATTCTAAAGCAATGAAAACAAGCTTTTAAGATGAGCCCACTCACTTCACCTCTCTGTTCAGAAACATACAAGTGCTTTTGACCCCAATGGGTTCAATAACAAGCTTGTGAGTAGATGCAAGTGGCTTCTATAAGTCAAAGCTCATCAGAAAAGCCATCAGTAGTTTCATGTAGTTAAGAGCATGGGTTCTAGCCTTGGGTACACCACTTACCAGCTGTGTGACCTTGGGCAAGTTACAGACAGTTCCTCAGTTTCCTCGTCTGTAAAATGGTGATAAAAATGGCACTGACTTCATTAGATTGCCTTGAGGAGTAAATGAGCTCATATTTGAAAATATCTGAGAACAATAATTAGTATCCATCTTCATAGCAGCCACATATAATGCATAATAGTTACAAATTCAAAAGAGATATTATTATTGTAACATTTACCAACTGACCAAGAACATTGAAAACATACCCCTGAAGAGCACTTATAAAGAGCTTTCAGCTATAAATAAGAATCAAGAAAATATTACTGGTCCTAGGCTGCCAGCTCATCAAAATTGTCCCAGACAAGACCACAGAGCAGAACAGACGTCTGAGGGTTTTTTGCATATACTCCCTTATGACAGAGAGAATGGCCACATACAGTCTAATGCTGAACGTGCACACGTTGTGAATATTTTCAGACCTACAAAGCTTCCAGGTGGCATGTCACAGCATTCTAGAGGCAAGCTGTCAGTGTCACAACACAGAACTTTCCTGAAGGCATCTCAGAGCCAGAGGAGTAAACAGCGGAGACCAGCTCCCAGGTCATCTGCCTGTAACCCTCACTGTTGCCAAAACATTCCAACAAATTACTCTTACCATCCCATCTGATTCACTTGGTATAAGCAGAAAGTGCAGACACCCATGTGTGGTCTGAACCACATGACCCTTCAAATAAAAAATATAAAATATGTCATTGTATTTCCCCAATCCTCTGCAAAAGAAAATGCAATTTTTTTTCTCTTTTTCATTTTTCTGTTGACGTTCATAGCTCTACAGTTGACATTTGGTCTTCTAAAATGTCTGATATAGAGGTATCAGAAGTTTAGGCAACTGAAAAAGCGGAAGCATAAGGAAGGTGTTTCGTAGTTTATCAAACTGTGAGTACTGATACCTCATTAATTTTTAATGCTTCCTTCAACCAAGGCGAGGCAGCGTTTTCCTCCGGCAATCTTAATGATGCAAAGCCTGCCACTCACACAGGTGTTAATGGCAAAGTAATTTTGAGGTTTCTGGATGAGACAAACATTCCACATTTGTAGAACAAACATTCAGGAGGGATCCAATGTCAATGTTTCCTACGGATTTTTATTTAATAGCTCTGCTGCCTGGCCTGCTGGGATGCTCTCAGGAAGGGACACTGTTGTCCAGTCAGTCCTCGCTGAATCACCCATGCCCACTAGAGCTCAGACATGCTCACATTGTCCTCACTCCTCACCACACCCTGGAGAGGGCATCTTTCCTCCGCATGCTGTTCAAAAATCGACACAGCAGAAGAGGAGCCACAAGATACCAGGACCGACCCAGGAAGTCTCTGCAGCATTATTAAGGCAAGGGTGCTCCAGAACAGTTGTTCTTAAAATGCAGTTCTGCAGTTCACCCAGGAACTTGTTAGAAATGCAAATTCTCAGGCTCTACCCCAGACCTTCTGAACCAGAAACACTGGTGATGGAACCTCACTATCTATACATCAACAAGCACCCTCCCCAACACCCCGCAACAAGTGATACGATGCCTACTGAGCCAACCAAACAAAAATTACACAAATACAAATGTGGTTTTGTGTAAGCAAGATTAGTACATTATGTGCATGGCGAAACCCTACAAAACATAGGTCACATCTGTTGCTCAATCTAGAGAGAAGGGACCTAGGGTCCAAATGTCAGTAGAGGCTTCAGGACATTGAGGAACTGCCCTTGCCATTATGTGGAAAGAGAGAAAAGGTGAAGACTACCCCTGCTCCCTCATCCAGCAAAACCAAAATGCCCTAAAGGGTGTAATTTAACAGAGCCATTTAATGATCAGAAAGGGGCTTACTTTGTCGGTCAGAAGGAAGGAGGAAAAAGGAAGCAGCATATTCTGCAGTGAGGGAGAGAAAGCCCCTTTAGCAATCTAGTGCAAGCCCAGTTAGAGCACGGTTTTGGAGCCTCTGCACAGCAGGTCTGGGACCACAGTCTTTGGGATGATGTGACACACCCTCAACAACCTGGCAGACCACAACGACAAGAAGGGTGGTGATAGATGATACTGGATCAATTACTTGGATTCCACCACTGAAGTAGGAGGAACTTAAATGAGAGCTAGAACTCCAGTCACCATGCTATGCAGGAAAAGGAATAGAAAAACAGCTTATGATTTTTGCTTCCTGGCCGGGAAGGGGTCTGCTATGCAAGCAATAAAGTGGTTTGACCTGCCTGTTTTGACACCATGTATGCAAAGCTTAGTCTGTCTTGAGGATTTTAGAACACTGCACCTAGAATTTTATGGCCTCATGTTCTATCACAATTCCAAACAGACATCTGCATGAAAACAAGAGGTTTGGAATCTACTTAACAGAGCTACAGTCCTGATGTAGAGAAGAAATAATATTCAGATGGCATCCTCTGTCTATCCGTGGTGGCTCAATACCTGCCTTCAGCCTTCTAGGGACTTTTCCTTGCACTTCCTACATAAACTCTTCCTTTAGCCAAGTCAGCTGCCCTCACTGTCACAGCCTCCAGTGTTCAACACTTCCTAACTCTATGCTTTGGTCTATCATGCCCTCTAGGCTGAGTGCTGCCTCAACTCCCTCTCTGGTTACTTGCTCCCAGGACTCTCTTACTCCTCTGCATCTTCACTGTTCAGTTTCCCTCTCTCAGACTTTTCCCTTCTTTTTATGTGTTCATAATGCTCTGCCCTGTGCTGTGCACTTGGACTGGCAGAGGAAATAACCCTCATGGAATCCGTGCAGGCTACCAGGTATACAGGTTTGGCCCTCAAAGCAGTCGATTTGTACATAACCAGTTATTTACATTTCAATTCCCAAATTTTACCAAGGCAAATTGCTGAAATTAAAGTAATATCTGTTTACAATGGCTTTAAAAAGGATTTTTTTTCTTTCAAGTATTTGCCAGATTAGAAACACACAACCTATGTCTCAGAAAACTGAGGCACTACAGGTGTGGAAAGAGCCCAGCAGTGCTTGCCACTCTCTTAGACTGAGAAGTGAGGTGGGCTCTTCCTGCAGTGGGTAGAAAAACGTGGTGAAGAAAAGGAAAGGTCACAAGATTGAGTCCACCCATTCTATCCATCTGTATCAGTTCATTTTCACAGTGCTGATAAAGACATACCCAAAACTGGGAATAAAAAGAGCTTTAATTGGACTTACATTTCCAGAGGGCTATAGGCAGGAGGCAAAAGGCACTTCTTATGTGGCAGCGGCAAGAGAAAAATGAGGACAAAACAGAAGCAGAAACCCCTGATAAATCCATAGGATCTCGTGAGACTTATTCACTACCACAAGAATAGCAAGGAAAAGACTGGCCCCCATGATTCAGTTACCTCCCCCGGGTCCCTCCCACAACATGTGGGAATTCTGGGAGAAACAATTCAAGTTGAGATTTGTGTGAGGACACAGTCAAACCATATCACCATCCATCTATCCATTCATCCATCTATCTAATCATCCATTCATCTATCCATTCATCCATCCATTCATCCACCATTCATTCATCTGTCATCCATCTATCCATCCATCCACCCACCCATTCATCCATTCATTCATCTATCCATCCACCTTTCCCTTCATTCATCAATCTATCTATAGATCCATCCATCCATATATTTACATGTCTATCTACATATTGTTATAAAATTATATTATACATTGTAAAATTATACTAATATACTATTATTAGGATATAGTTTCAATGGTTATAACAAAAAAAAACCCGTACCAATGGTGACTTAAACAAGATAAGATTTCTTTCTCGCTTGCTTAAATACATAGGCTTAGGCAATTCTGAACTGATGTGGTGGCTCAACAGCATCAAGGACTCAACTTCCTTAGTTCTCTCTTTGCTGTTCTCAATTGCACCTCCTGGTCTCATGTGGCTACTTCAGCACCCACTGCCACATGCAGAGCACAAGGGACAGAAGGAAAGATAGGCGCATGACTGAGAGGTGATATCCACCATCGCCATTCACATACCTCTGACTGTAAGTTTAGCATGTGGCCACCAGCACTTTAAAGGTTCCTCTGGACGAGGGACCGCACTCAGTATACACTCAGATAAACTATTACTAAAGGAAGAAGGATGAAAGGGATATTGGATACCTGTATCTCTGCTGTACTGGCTATCCTGATTTAACAATGTAGAAATTCCTAAATTATAAAAGATATTCATAGTTATACAAAATTATTTTCCACAGAAAGCACTAACGTGTATGGGCTGTTTGCCATCGTGTGCCATCTGTCACTCCAGCTTCCCATTGCCATTGTCATCTTGACTGGGCCCTACCACAGCACTCCATTTCTGGGTGGAGATTAAGTTCATAGACTGTTAAACTTTCCTTTATGCTTTTAAACTTATTTTATAGAGTGGGATTTATTATAAATGTCATGCAATTTTATTATAAAATAATTCAAAAATGCAAATAAGCAAACAGAAGGAGAGGAGAAGGAGAACAAAAAAGAAGAAGGGAAAGAAAGAAAAGCATTTTGTGGCTCTATCCCACAGAGACCATGATTTGTAATTATTTGGTGTACATCACTTTATTTATTATTTCTCTACCAAAATAAAATTACAAAGTATATATGACCTTGGAACTTAGTCGCCCCCTACTTAACACATACACTTAATAGTACAGTATAAATTTGGTTCTATCTGAATACAACAACATTTCTGCAGGAAATTTGCTAATATCTATTACAATATACCACTGTAAAGATGTTTTTAAATTAATCTAGCTATTGTTGAAGATGAAAGTTTTACCACTGAAAACAATAAACAAATTCTGTGGAAATACAGAGCTAAAGCAATGGAAAAACTATGTTATCAGCATTTATGCTTTGAAATCTTAGATTCTTTGGGCAGTCAGTAAGCAAGAAGAGAACAAGAGAACTGGAATCAGTGTTTTATCAGCAAGATCATGTTTGCAAAACTATTTTATGAACAAGGGTAAGTGGAGAGGTTCATTCCTTTCAAGAGAAAGAATTCTAGAATACATTCCATTACCAATATTCATCCCTATGTGAAGGTGATCAAAAATATGTGCATTGAAAAAAAGAAAAAGAGGATAAAAGATTGTACTGATGTCCCAAACAGAACAGATTGCTCTATTGTAGCTGATGTTTTCCTCTTTCCCTATAATCAAGCATCAAAGGCCCTAACAGACAATGGCTAAGTTGTCCCAGATGGCAGCACACACATATGGGAAAAGAAGACCGGTGCATGACTGTGCTGATGGGGATAGGACACATTTCCTAAATATCTATCCAGGAGTACAAGGCAGGCCTGGCCAGACCAAGGCTACAGACACATCGAAAGAATTGGAAACCTGACAGTTCACCAACTGAGGAAGCCTATTTTGGTGCCAGTCATACAAGCAGCATGCGTAGGTTGCCTCTTGTCTGCAACAGCATCTCGTACTCATTAGCCCACTGGAGCCTCGTGCTTCCAGGGCAAATGTGAAATAAATTAAACCGACAGGGTCCTGCTTTGCAAGAATTTATGTCGTCTTTTTTTTTTTTCATGGCCATATTGGGTCCCGAAGAGGGCCTCCTCCTCCAACCCTAGTCCCAGCTTGCATCCTGGCCAGGTAACCTAACATTTATAAAATACCTCATTCTCCACATTTAGCTGGAGAGACAAATCCTTGAAGACATTAGAGATATGTTTTGCTTAAAAGCAAATTCTGATATATAAGATATAAGCATGTGGTAACTTTTTATTCTACAAAATAATTCTGAACTTATAGAAGAATTTCTCAGACAATTCTCAGTGAGCTTTTTAAGTAAGAGGCAATTTACAAAACCATTCATACTCAACTTTTTTTCTGAGAATTCATCTATTGTGTAAAGTTAAGTACAACCACATTGTTAGAGTAATCATAATTGGATCGGTTATTTCATACAATAAAAGCCACTAGTAACATTGTGTCTTATGGTTGACAAAGCACTTTCATAACTATAATCTTTCATAACTATGACCCTACAACAACCTCCAGTGAGGTAGTAATCACTATTCTCTCTGACACTAATGAAGACAACTGAAGCTCAGAGAGGTTGAGTAACTTTTTAAGAATACACAGCTAGTGGATGGTAGAAATGGGGCCGGAATCCATTTCTTCTGACTTAACCATACTTTCCTCTCATTTCAACTCTTGTGGTATAGAACCAGGATGACCACGTGTCCCAATTTTCTTGGTATCACCCCTGTTTAAGCCTTTTCCCCAGAATATATTTATTAAGAATGTCTTCTTTTATTCTCAAAAGTGACCCTGTTTGTATGATAAATGACAGAACAGTGTTTTATGTTCCATATTTTACAGGCTTTAAAATTTCTTGTGATGCCACATAGGGATGGAGAACAGGGAAAGAGGTATAAAGACCAAGTAGGCTCAAGAATCCCTAATTGCATTTCAACTGCAGTACTCATACCATTATCTGTTTTTATATATTTGTTCTGTTTTTAAACAAAATGGAAGAACGGATACTACTCCTTTAAAAGGTTGTAAAGCCTTTTATCCATAAAAATAGTAGCAGATGTAAGACTATGGACTACACATCATTAGTACAATCTAACCACTACAGGTGGAAAATAATGGATTCTAATACCAACATTGAGAGACTTATACATTCAACAAAACAAAGCATAGGCTATCATATCGCTTAAGACTGGTGGTTGCTATGAACTGAAAATGCAATTCACTGATTTAATTAAAAAGTAAAGAGAAAAAATAATGACAGTATTGACTCACATAGCTAAAAAGTCTGGGACTAGATCCAGATGCTCCAAGCTGTCATTAGAAGTTGGTTTCTCCATGTTTCACATCTGCCTTACACTCTGATGGATCCATTCTCAAGATTTCTACTGCTCCCTGAGAGTGCAGGGTTTATATAGTGTCAGCAATCTCAGCAAAATGCTTTGTGTCTGCCTGATTCGCCTTCCTCTTTCCATTCAAAGCAATCAGGACAGCCAAGTGAAAGCAATGCTCAGATTGGCCCATAGGAAATGCCATCCACATTCTGCACCTGGAGGTGGGATCGGCCCAAAGTACGTGTCAGGAGAGTAGAGGAAGACAGATTACACCAAGAATGAAAGAGGGGAAATCATTATAAACCATTTAGATACTAAAAGGGGGAAAATGTATACTATACTGTACTATCACATACTACAAATAACTCCACGCTGGTAAACTAGATAACTTAGATAAAACAAGGTGATGTTGCATTTTGGAGGTGAAGATTCCATCCTTCCTTTTACACCCATATCCTAGATTCTTGGGGTAATCTGTCTTCCTCTGCTCTCCTTATAAGTGAGAACATGTGGTAGTATTTGACTTTCTGTTATTTGATTTAAGATAATGTTCTCTAGTTCCACCCATGTTGCTGCAAAAGACATGATTTCACTCTTTTTTATGGCTGAGTAGCATTCCATGGAATATATTTATATACTACCACATGTTTTCACTTATAAATGGGGCCTAAAAAAAGGTGTACACATGGACATAGAGTGTGGAATAATAAATATTGAATACTTGGAAGGCAGGAAGAGTAGGAAGAGGGTGAGAGATGAGAAATTACTTAAGGGGTACAAATGACACTGTTTGGCTCAGGCTTTACCACTATGCAAAATATCCATGTAACAAAACTGTGCTTGTACTCCCTAAATTTACACAAATAGAAAAAAGGAAAAAAGAACTCAAAAGGAGAAAAATAGTCTACTATATTTACGTAGCTATTTCTGTTTATCTTCTTTTATTTTTGAAGTTCCAAGTTCCATTTCTTATCATTTCCCTTCTGTCTGAAGAATTTTTTAAGCAATTCTTTTAGCACAGATCTGATGGCAATAAACTCTCTGAGTTTTCCTTCATTTGACTGTATCTTTGGTAATCCTTCATTCCTGGAGGAATTTTTTGTTGAATATAAAATCTCGGTTTGATAATACTTTTCTTTCAGCATTTGAAAACTTGTATCACTTCCTTCTGGTCTTCATGATTTCTCAAGTATCCCAGTACTTAATGCATCATTTTGCCCTGGCTGTTTTCCAGGTTTTCCTTTGTCTTTTATATTTAGAACTTTAACTACAAGGTATCTGGGCATTGATTTATTTGGGTTTATCATGTGTTGGGTTTGCTCAGCTTCTTCAATTTTTACATTTGTCTCTTTTACCAATGTGAAAAGTTTTCACTCATTGTTTTTTCAAATATTTTTCTACACCAGACTCTTTCTCCTGTCTTTTTTGAGTCAGATGACATGAATATTAGACTTTTCATTATTGTCCCACAGCCCATGAGGTTCTCTTTTTTTTCTTCTCTCAAATTTTCTATGTTGTTCAGATTAGATAATCTTTTTTGTCTATCTTCAATTTTACCGACTTTTCTCTTTCTTCTCCTTACTGCTATTAAGCCCTTTTATTGAGTTTAGGTCTTCTTACAGCTTCTATTTGTTTGCTGAGACTTTCTATTTTTGCCCTTATTTCAACAGTGTTCACAATTTCTTCTTGGGGCATTTTTAGAGTAGCTGCTTTAAAACCTTTGTCAGGCAGTTCCAGCATCTGTGTGTTGTCATCTGTTGACTGCCTACCCTTGCAAGCATAGATTTTCCTCATTTTTCATATGATGAGTAATTTTGAAGTGAATCTTAGACATTTTATTTCTTGTGTTACAAAAATCAGGATCTTGCTTTAATTCCATAAAGAATGTTAATATTTTTGTTTTAGTGGCAAATTGACCTGATTAAATTAAGCAACATGTTCCAACTTACCTCCTGAGAGCTGTGGTTCTAATCTCAATTCACTTTTCAAAACTTTGCAGTGCAATTCAATGGAGAAATGATAGTTTTTCAACAAATGGAGCTGTAACAACTGTAATTTCACATACGACAAAATCTAGACACAAAGTTTACAACTTCACAAAATTGATTCAAAATGGACCATAGACCTAAATATGAAATCCAAACTATAAAACTTTTAGAAGATAACATAGGAGAAAATATAGCTGACCTTGGGTTTGTTGATGAGCTTTTAGCTACAACACCAAAAGCATAATCCATGAAAAACTGATGTTAAATTTCATTAAAATTTAAAACTTCTGCTCTGCTATTTAAAAATTTAAAAACAAGCCAAAGACTTACAGGAAATACTTGTAAAACACTTATCCAATAAAGGAATTGTATTCAAAATAAATAAGGAAATCTTAAAACTCAAAAAGAAGGAAATGAACAACCAATTGAAAAATGGGTAAAAGATCTGAACAGGCAGCTCACCAAAGAAGATACATGTGGCAAGTAAATATATTAAAAGAAGTTTAACATCATGACATTAAGGAGTTGACAATGAGAAAAACAATGGAATACCACTACACACTAGTTAGAATGACAAAAAAATACAAAAAAAACAAAACAAAACAATACCAAGCGATGGTGATGACATGGAGCAACAAGAACTTTCTCCTTCATTCCTGGTGGAAATGCAAAATTTCACAGCTACTTCGGAAGACAGTTTGGCAATTTCTTATAAAATTAGACTTATTCTTACCATACTATCCAGCAATTTCTTTCCTGTTTTCTAAAATGAGTTGAAAACTTACATCCATAAAAATCTGCATATTCATGTTTATATCAGCTTTATTCATTATTGCCAAAAGCTGGGATCAAGCAAGATATCTCTCAACTGATGAATGAATAAACAAACTGTGGTAGATTTGGAACGTTATTCAGGAATTAAAAGCAATGAGCTATAAAGCCACAAAAAGACAGAAAGAACCTTAAATGAATGTTGCTATGTAAAATAAGCCAAAAAGAAAAGACTATATATTATAGGATTCCAACTATGAAACATTCTGGAAAAGATAAAACTATAGAGACAGTAAAAAGATCAGTGGTTGTGAGGACTTTGAGGTTCAGGGAGGGATGAGTAGTTCAGCATGAGGGATTTTTAGAGCAGTGTAAGTATTCTGTATGGTACTGTAATGTTTGATATGTAGCATGCATTTATCAAAACCCGTAGAATGTACAACACAAAGAATGAATCCTAATGTATGTAAACCATGGCCCTTAGCTAATAATAACGTATCAGCATTGGCTCATCAATTATAATAAATGTCCCACACCAATACAAGATGATAATAATAATGGAAACCATGAGTAGGGGAAGTGGGGTCCTATGGGAACTTGGTATTATCTATTCAATTTTCTGCAAACTTAAAACTGCTCTAACAAATAAAGTCTACTAATTAATTTTTTTTAAGTCAAAGAAACAAAAAGCCTTGGCAGTGTTCTTTACATCTATCACAGGCATGTGCCCCTAGCAGCTGGTCCAGGCCTGGGCAGTGATCTGTCTCCTGCTCTGCTCTCAGCATCCCCCGTGCTTATTACATCAGACCCATGTCAACTGTGCAACCACTCTCCTGGGCGCCTCTCTCTCCATAATCTCCCAGGAATTTCCAGCTCCCTCAAGTACTGTTTTAAGTCTTCCAGCAACAAAGCCAGTACTGCACACTATTCTGACATGCACTTCTGTAACTATGCATCCAAGGCCAAGGGGTAGAAGGAACAGAGAAAAAAGTAGTAAATTCACCACTAACTTTGGCACTTTACATTCTGGTTGTTTTTTGAGTCACTTTTCAGAGTCCTCACAGCTGCCCTGTGCCTTATGTTCAGGTTTTATAGCCACAACCAGTGAGTGAGATGAGTGAAATGTGCTCCCTCCATTATACCTGGGACCAGGACTTCTCATTATTTATTTAGATACTCCAATGACCAGAGCCAAACGGACAAATATGCTGTAAAATGATGAAGTGGTCTGCACACCTTGAAAATGCCAAGGTTAAGTTAGACAAAAAATACTGAGGAAGTGGCCAAAATTAAAGCACACTGAAGAAACAAAACATAACAACAAAGGATAACAATATGGCAAAATTTAAATACAGTGTGTGGATTGAATAGTAGTGTTGTATCCTTTTTAAATGTGCTGATTTGGTAACTACTATGGTTATGGAAAGGGGTATCCTTGTTCCTTGGATATACACACCAAAGAATTTACGGGGCAGAGGGCATGATATCTTTAGCTCACTTTCAAATGGTTCAAAATCCACATAAACACATACACATATGCACGTGCACACACACTCACACACACACATCCCTGTACATGCAAGAAGGTTGAAGGGTGCAGAGGAAGGAGAACCATTAGGAGGATCGGGAGACCCAAGTTCTGGTCCCATTTCCCCTATAAGCCTGCACTAGGGCCAGTCATCAACTTTGTAGTGCCTCGTTTTCCTCTTATAGAAGGTGGGATAGGATAAATGACCCCTAAAATTGCCTCAAACATGCCAAATGTGTGTATAGAAGAAGGATGGAGTTCTGTCTCCATGGAACTCTCATGAGTACTGAGGCTTATGTGGTAAAAGAAAGAGATGGGGGGAGAGAGAGAGAAAGAGAGAAGAAAGAAAGAGAAGGGGCCGGGCGTGGTGGCTCAAGCCTGTAATCCCAGCACTTTGGGAGGCCAAG
>NW_012112808.1:8581255-8593661 GCF_000951035.1 Colobus angolensis palliatus | reverse complement strand
GATGGGGAGTGGAGGGGAGGGGAGGGGAGAGCAGAGGAGAGTTGAGTTTAGGTTTTCTCTTGAAACGAGTCTCTCACTTTGCTCTGATAACAGAGTTCAGGAAAGCTGGAGGTGCCTGATCTCACCACACTGCCGCCTTTCAGCTCCAGCTCTGTCCTCTTTTCCTTCCATCTGCTGTGGGGGAGGTTGGTAAAGTGTCACTCGGTGTGGTTTTGAGTAGCTGAGTTGTTTTTCTTGTTGTTTCAATGTTAAAGGAAGAAGTAAAGCTAAGGCTTCTGATGATCCAAAAACTGAGCATTGAAGCAATTAGATATTCTTTTAAATTCACTCATGGCCATTAACTTCAAAGTCTAAGAGATGGAAGTTTAACAGTAGGACTATTACAGAAATACACTTATATTCTGGGAATTATCTTTTGACCTCATGAGAGGTAAATCAGCAGAACTTCGTCTATAAAGTAATGAGCCAGGACCGAATGGAGAGACCACGTGAATCCACTCCCTCTTGCCTTGGAGCTGTAGCTATGATGAGCCCTTTTACAACATAAAACAGCCGAAAATTAAAAGGCTAAACAATTTTCTGTAATTTGAACCCAACTCAGTCTCACCTGAAACCTCTGATCTAAGGCTAAGGTGTAAGTGACATAAAAGAAGTAGCTGGGCTTCTATAGCTAGAATCAGAATAGAAAAATGCACCAAATTAGATTACTTGATTAATCTGCCTTTTCAAAGGATCCTTCTTCCAGTGGGAGCAGCAGAGAAGGAAGGGTCTGAGTTAGACAAACATACATTCAAAGTATGCGTTGAGTCCTGGGCAAATCACTTGACTACCCTGAGCCTCACTTTCCCTTTCTGTAAAATCGAATGATAATGGAATCTATCTTGTAGGGTTGGTTGCTAAGAAGATACAATGCTATCTAAGATTTAAAATGCCTTGCACAGTGTCCAGCCCTTTGTAAATGCTTAATCTGTGGCAACCCTCCTGAGATCATGAATGTCATCTTGCTTTACAACACAAGTTTCAGAATCTTCTGATTCACATTCAAATACCAACAAAAAGCAAACAAATACAGTCCACCAAGGAAACTTCCTGCTTCCAGGGTGAAATTTTAACTAAAGATTCCCTGGTGTTGGGACAAGGCCATTCATCAACGTCTACCACAGCATCCCAACATGGCAGCCTCTTGCAAATCGTGCAGCAGGACTAACTCCTAGAAATATAGCACGAGCCACACAGGCATGTCAGATTTTCCAGAAGCCACATTAAATAAAGAAAAAAGATGAAACTAATTCATAATAAATGTAACCCAATATACCCAAATTATTACCATTTCAACATGTAATCAACCCCCAAAATATTGGTGAAGTATTTCACATTTTGATAATCTTTTTTCATACTAAGTCTTGGAAATATAGTTAGGTCTTTTACACATAAAGCACATCTCAATTAGGATGAAGTTTCATCAGAAATATTGATCGGTGTTTAGGTTTCATAAAATTTACATTTGAAAAAGTAGATTTATATGCTGAACTTGTTCTAAACATACTTAGAAGTTTTCCAATGACTAAATTGAATATTGGTTCTTAAATTCCAATTTAAAAAAATTTAAAATTAAATAACTTACAAATTCAGCTCCTCAGTTACACCAATCACATGTCAGCTACTTACCAGCCACATGTAGTTGTGGCTGGTGAGTTGGGTAGTGCAGTCTTCAACACGGAGAGTCTAGGGGACCTCAAAACCTTGTACATGGATTCTGTTGATCTTCCTCCAGAGTGAGTCTTTAAGGGTCTATGTATGAGACACAGAGAGTTAAATATCGCTTTTATTTCTCAAAGATCAACAGATAAACCCATATTGAAAATGTATCTAACCTAAGACGAACTCTCCAAATATTCATTTATTCAATCTATCGATTACTTGTTAATTTATGATTTATTATTGCAGGGCTCACTGAGAGCCACTCTGTGCCACCACAGAGGGGACACCCGAGGTGTGTCTTTCAGAAGAAGTAGGTGCCAGCCCAACAGTGAAGCAGGAGTAGGAACTGACACAGGGCATCCTTCAAACTGACTGTGATAAGCCTTTGGTCACTGTTCTGGGGTGTCATCATTTCATAAGGTAACCCCCACCTAAGAACATCTAGGAGGAAAGGCCCCATCCTAAAAGTATTGCCATTCCTCACCTGACCCTGTCCTAGATCACCAGCACACAGCACCCAACCAGCATTTAACCCTCCAACTGACCCCAAAGGCTCAGACACATGTGGAAGGCTGGCCAGGTACTGCCGATGAGAATCTATTTGGTGAACTTCCTCAAGGTGAAGTAGGGCAGGTTCACAAGCCTGTTCCATGAGCTACACACACATACACACACACTCCCCACTCAATGAGTTATTATAAGAGGAGCACATCTTTGAAATCTGTAAAACAGGACATAGAACAATAGAGTAGCTTGAAGGTGAACTCAGTATCTTTGTGGCTGTGTTTATGTGGCATTCATTCATTCATTCATTCGTTCATCGACAAATGTTTACGGAGCTAGCAACTGCAAGAAAGTTCTAGTTCTGACAATATTCCTATAAAAAGACAGTGTCCCTGCCCTCTTGAAAGTCACAACCTCCTAGGGCAGAAGTGAAGTCTCCAGGCTGCAAAGTTAAAAAGCATCCTCAATAATTTAATAATAATGGCCATGTAATGGAAGCTTCCAATGTGCCTGATACATTGTCCTCTGTGAGTGTGTTACTAACTCTACTGTGCAGATGGGGTAGCTGAGGCTCAGAGAGGCTAAGTCAGTTGCCTAAGTTTACACAGTAATTAGTAGCAGGACCAGGACCAAAACCTAGTTTTAGGTTGCCCCCAAAATCTGTCTTCTTAACCATGGGGCAATACAGTACTCAGTTGGTTCACTTCTACCTTAAACACAAGCTCGTCCACCTGAGTGAAGGAATGGAGGTAAAGAATAAAATAGCAGCAAACAAGTACAACTGATTTCTTTTTATCCCATCAGAGTAGGATAGACCCACGATTTCAAACCTGAGATTTTGTGTTAGGAATAATTTATTGTCATATTATAAATTAATGTTTTTCTATACTACCATAAAACATATTAATATTTGTGATATTGAGTAGTCCTGAAGAGGTTAACTGATGTTCAATCTGACCTAATTCAGATGGCAGAGAAGTGTGTATAATGTTTCAAAAGAATTTCCACTAGAATAATTAAAATAAGTTATTCTTTATTATGATGCAATGTAAATGAAGTTCTTTAGTAGGCAATCGGGAGTGAGGTTGACTTGACTTTAAATTCTGTTCCTAACATTTACTAGCTTTGTAAACTTGAGCAAATAACCTCTCTGTAGCCCTGTTGTGCATCTATAGAGTGGGCTTAATAATGCCAACTTATGAGTGCTGTTGAGACATTGATGGTAAACTATGTTTAGAGCGTAAAGCACCCAGTAGTGCATCCAACACACAAAGAGATGAGAAAATTGATTTATGAGATAACAGGTAAAGAGTGCATTAATCTAGAAAAGACATTCCAAGACACGGATATGCTCAAAAATATATTTTTATACTCTGAACTAGAGAATACAGCCAGTGTGGGGGGAGTAGGGTTGGAACTGCAGGCTTCTCATACTACTTCCTTCACTGAAGAGTCATCAAGAAGTTGAATGTGAAGACTGCAGCAGTATTAGTAATCATCTGGGGGAAGACAGAAAGTTCTGTGTTTAGAATATGATGGTCCAAAGCTCAAGAATGAATAAGAAGAAGATCTGGAAAGAATGGTAAACGTGTGGAGAACGTAGTGAACATAGTGCGAGAATGAGAGCAGAGTACACACGGGCAATAGGAGGTTGACTTTTGGGCTATACAACATGGGTCAGCAAATTTTTTTTATAAAGGGACAAACCGTAAGTATTTCAGGCTTTATGGGCCATACAGTTCCAGCTACTCAACTGAGGAGCACATGACCAGATGCCCAGGCTACACTCTTGGATCTGTTAGATTGTAATCCCTAAGGGTAAGACTCAGGCATAAGACTTTGCAAAGATGTAAGGGTCTTCACTGGTGTGAGTCATGGACCATTCTCATGTGTGCTGGTAAGGGGCTATGACCAAAACTGGTACCCACTGTGGCAATCATATAAACCAACACACGCTTAGCAATAAGAGGAAATAGGCACTGGAAATGTGGGTCTGGGATTGAGGAGTGAGGCTGTGGTCAGAAGTTTCTATCCAACTGAGGATTCCCAGCCCAACACTGTGAGAGAGAGAGACAAGAGAGCCTATGGGTGGGTGGGTCCTGATAGGAAGAAGGAGAATAGTAGAGGGAGGAAGCCCAGGGAGAATGGGGAGAAGGTTCGTGATATCCAGAGCAGTATTCTGACAGCAGATCTAAGGCCCCAACCAAGTTAACTCCCTTCCCTTCATCAAGTATTAATTGGTCAGTGACTTTAACACGTGTCATATTGACACGTTCATTCAGCTGCAGGTTTTCAGACTGGGTACTACAGCAAAATGGAACTGCTATTCCTATATTCAATATCCATTTACCTAGAGTGTCATGAACTTAGTGGGAACTGGTGCTTGCGGAAGCCACAGGGCAGCAAGACCTGACTTAGGGCTAACTCTGCATTTTATGAAGCACGCTTGTATAGCTGATCATGGAGAGAATAAAAATCACATTCTCAATTTTAATAAGGTAATCAAATATAAATAAAATAAAGATCTACAAGAGCATTTTATTACTTCCAATCAGTTCTTCGGAAGTGGATGCACTGAACAAAGACTGAGAAATTATTCTGATTGTAATGGTCACCAGAGCACGTTCCCACAATATAAACCTATGATCATACACTCATTCCTGTATAATGTTAAATAAAAAGCAGACCATATGTTTATGATTAAATTTGAATTTGGAATTAAGGTATTTTGGAGACTGAATTGAGTAGCAAATCATTAACACAAAATTACCTCTCAAAAGCATCATATAATGACATGAAACATAAGACTATCCTAACCACAGAGCCCCCAAAAATGTATATTCATAGCAGTGAGAGGGACCTAAGGACCTACTGGGCTCCAGGCCTTGCATCAGTCTTTATAGATACTACCATGGTTAACTTTCATATTTCATCATACTTATCTGAAGATAAGTATTGGTTTGACCATGTGAAATTAGAGGGTTTTTTTGTTTGTTTGTTTGTTTTTTGTGAGAAAATTGGGTTTACATAGAAAGAGGGCCATTTGAAATTCAAGCCCAGATCAACAAGCACCTTCTATAGTTTGAAGAAAATAAGACCAAAAGAAAAATGTTGGCCAGGCATGGTGGCTCACGCCTATAATCCCAGCACTTTGGGAGGCCCAGGCGGGTGAATCATGAGGTCAGAAGTTCAAGACCAACTGGCCAAGATGGTGAAACCCCATCTCTACTAAAAATACAAAAAAATTAGCCAGGCATGGTGGTGGGCACCTGTAATCCCAGCTACTTGGGAGGCTGAGGCAGAGAATTGCTTGAACCCGGGAGGCAGAGGTTGCACTGAGCTGAGATTGCGCCACTGCACTCCAGCCTGGGTGACAGAACAAGACCCCATCTCAAAAAAAAAAGTTTCTGTAGATAAACTAACTCTAAAATTTTAAGGTTTTTACAATTTTAAGGTCAGATTTTCCTCATATTTATTTCTACTGGAATTGACACAGATACTCACTGAATGATTTTCAAACTCACACATTGTCTTAACATGCCAATAATTAATGCCATCTCCAAGAATAGAGATCATTAGAGCTTACTGGAATGTGATATTTGGATAACTTCTCCATTCTGATGAGAAAAACATTAAAAATAAACAGAGAAAGTCCTACAGTTGTGTTTTTTAGGTTTTCAGGTTTCCTACACTAGGCTGATACTTCTCTGAGCAGCCTCGAGGCAAAAGGATGTGCCTGTGTGGGTTCTTCCAGGTCTAGTTCTCTGCCCCACACGTACTTCTCTGCACCTAGATCTATGTTAAGTCTTTAGACTTAATATGGCTATCCACATGGACCTGGCAAGTTTGCCTAATACTTAACATACATAGCTAATAAGGCAAGTATAGATAAGCACTTTCACTAACCTCTGAAAAAGAGACCTGTGGTGGTGGTTCACACCTGTAATCCCAGCACTATGGGAGGCTGAGGCGGGTGAATCCCTTGAGGTCAGGAGTTCGTGACCAGCCTGGACAACATGGTGAAAGCCTGTCTCTACTAAAAAGACAAAAATTAGCCAGGCATGGTGGTGCACGCCTGTAATCCCAGCTACTTGGGAGGCTGAGGCAGGAGACTCACTTGAACCTGGGAGGTGGAGGTTGCCGTGAGCCAAGATCACGCCATGCCACTGCACTCCAGCCTGGGGGACAGAGCAAGACTCTGTCTCACAAAACGACAACAACAAAAAAGAATCGCCCCTCAGAGGTCCTACCACCACCACCACTACCACCGGTGGGGGGAAAAAAATGAAATGAAGTTAGCACTTACTCCGAAGAATGAGGGAGAAGAGTCCACTCAAGTTGGCCATTTTAGAGACAGCAACTGTCATTTTGTAGCCTATGGCAAGACCTGGCTGTCATCTCCTACCATCTGCCCTGAAGTAGCTGGCAGTGTCGTTGTTTCTGTTACAAGCTCTGTAAGACCCAGTGATACCTTCTCCTGTTGCAAATGAAGTGCCTGCTATTCTCTGTCCTGTTAATTGACCCTGGAAACCCCTCAAAGGAGCTCTTCCCTATGGGCTTTGTCCCACCACTATTTAAAATTACTAACACTGTTCACAACAGCAAAGATACTGAATCGATCTAAGTGCCCATTGACAGATGAGTGGATAAAGAAAATACAGTATATACACACCATGGAATACTACTCAGCCAGAAAAAGAAATGAAACTGTCTTTTGCAGCAACATGGATGGAACTGAAGGGCCTTATCTTAAGTTAACTAACTCAGAAGCCGAAAACCAAATACCACATGTTCTCACTTAGAACTGGGACCTAAACAATGTGTACACATGCACATAGAGAGTTAAATAATAGACACTGGAGACTCAGAAATGTGGGAGCATGGTGAGGGATGAGAAACTGCCTCAGTGGTGTGATATACACTATCTGGGTGGTGTTTACACTAAAAGCCCAGACTTCACCACTATGCAATGTATCCATGTAACAAAACTGCCCTTTTACCTCCTAAATCTATAAAAATAATAAAATAAAATCACTAGCAAAAGATGGCTGGCACAGTGGCTAGCTCTACAATAGGTAATTCCTCATGATAATTGAATTGACTGCTATTGTTTGGCAGTCCCCACCCTCACATGGAAGCTGCCCAAAAAGAGAAGCTCAGCAAATTTCTTTTCCTCTGCTGGTTATAAATCAAAAAACTCCAGCAGGGCTGGGCTTTACTCCTTCACTTTCAGAAACTGAAGAAACTTCTCACCACACACTGACCTCATAAGAGTTGCATATGTATTTTGATTTTGAGTCCTATTATTTTCATATTAGAAATAGAAACATTGAAAACTAATCTATTTTTCTTCCTTCCATATTTCAGATGAATAGTTTATCTAATAAAACTGCTTTTGTTTCTTATCGCAGAAATTATATGTAAAATTATAATTAATACTATCCACTGTGTTTCAATACAAATTAAATACATTATATAACTTTGCCCACTTGCTTTTACCCTTCTTTCTCAGGGTTGCTGTTACCTAGCAAGATTGAGCATCCAAGCTCTTCTGATTGAAAGACTCAAACCATAGTCTCTATCAGCTGTCCCATTAATTCCAATCCACAATATCTGTCTTCATTTAAACACTTGAGAAATATATAGATACAGATGATAGATTAGATAGATACATAGATAGATAGATGATAGATTAGACATATAGAGAGATTGGGTTAGATTAGATTAGATTAGATTAGAGCTCATGCCTTGAAGAAAGTGAAGGGTCAGCTCAATCTACATTGAGTATAACTATTCACTGAGGAATTAATTATTAAAGTGGTAGATGAGTGAATGGAATCACTAGGAACCTAGTGCTGAAGAGAGTGATACCACCTTATCAATGGTGTTAACACAGCAAAAAGCACAACCCCTTGAATCTTGGGGGACCAAGTTTTAGAACTGGACTGCTTTCCGTTACCTTTATTAATTAGTCCTGTTTAGGGACAGCCAAACACAATTTTTTAAAGGCATTTTATTCAAGCATTCAAGAATCTTGTTAAAGAGAGTCATAATATTTCCTGGATAAAAAAATGAAATAAGTCTTCCAAAATAACATTTTGATGAATTGAGTGTAAATGAATTAGAAACACACGGATTAAATTTCCCTTGAAATACACATGGGTTTCAAAATTAAGGGGAATTAACTTCTCCAAATGTGTTTTCAATTTTGCCTGACCTCAGAAGTTTGATGCATGGTTTGAAACGGTTGGCCTGATGCCAGTTTTGCCTACCCTTACCATGGCTTTACCTGGGAAACCATTTTATTTTCAGATCTTCTTGGCCTTCTGATGCCTTAATAATATCACCAATCTGATGCGTAGGGCCTAGCCCATTGCAATAAATATTATAATGATGAAAAATTGCAGTTCTTAAAATGACCTCCAAGCCTAGCCATTGGCTCTTTGATTTCATCCAGCTTTGGGTGGTATATAAAATTCCAACACAAATAACAATTTTATGAAGCCTCTGAAAATGTTTTGAGAGTTTTGATCGTTGGTAAAAAAAAATGATTCACATTATCTTAAGAAAGATATTAGAAATGATAAAGATTTCATTTTAGAAGACATTTATTGAAAAAGCAGTTGGATTTTGAAATTTTTGAAAACGTCTCATCACTTTTTTCACTCAATACCTTTAAAATACTTGCATCATGATTACCAGGTAGATGTTAACTTGTTTTTTGTACCTGATAGAAAACTTAAAGCATAAATGAGCTTTCCAGCGAGTCACTGGGAGGAAGCATTACAATGCCCCCACTTCTTTGTCTTTAAAGGTTGTTTTCTAGATCACCAGCAGCAGACAATCCTGAGCCATGTAAATCTCGTAAGCATTGGCTTTGGTGAAGAGCTTACCACTGGAACAACTCTGAGTTCCAGAAAAGTCATCTGACCTTAGGTTCATGGCCGCTCCTACCTTGTTGTCTCCCCTATCAAAACAGAAAACGGCAATAATCATGTGGCAGCGGCAACAAATCTTAGCTCAGCATGTCTGGGGATAGAGAACAGGAAGAGAGGGGTCTTGGATCCTGGTAATGGTGTAAGGAAGTGAAAGAGGAAAGATAGGACAGTCAGCAGTCAACTGAGCTGAATCCCATGCTGAAACTCAGGGAAGTGTTTGAAATTTATTCTCTCTCCAGGTGAGGGAGCTGAGGTATGTGTACCTCAGCCCCTTTCTGTCAAGACTGAGGCTGCTGTGAGTGGGAACAGGAGTGGAGCTGCTACATCCCAGCACTTCCAGCTTGCCATATCTGGATCTGGCAGTGAGAGAAAGCTCCAGACGAAGCAAGGAGCTGCTGGCAGTTTCAGATTGCAACTGAGTGCACTAAAAAGGTCAATGTTGACAGGTTACCATGAGGCCCTTGGCAGTGTTTGCTACAGGAGGCTTTGAGAGATTGATTCATCACTGATGTCCAGGCTTTTCTTCAGGGACCTCCAGCCACCCTGAACTTTGTGAAGGCAGTCAGAGGAACCATGTAACTCTTCTATTCCTAGTAATCTTATCTCTCGTGTATTGGTAAAGAGACATCACTGTTGTCCATTCAAATTTTTTCTGAATAAGTAGACATTGTTTTTCTGGTTCCATTGTGAATGGATTACTCAAAGGATAGTGGCTCTGACTTTGCCAGCAGTTGCAAGACCTCACCATAGGCTGGTTCCTAAATTACACTCGACATTCTGTCAGGCCCCCCTTTTACCCCAATTTGCACTAATATGTATGTTGCAGAGGTGGCCGTGTTACAGTGTGGTCCTGGTTTCAGGTTGACCTTCAGGGATGTGGCCCATCACCTCAGCTCCCTCATCTGGAGAGAGAATAAATTTCAGACACTTCCCAGAGTTTCAGCATGGGATTCTGCTCAGTTGACCATGTTGGCATGTCTTGACTTAGCCTAAAGTCCCAGTCTAGGCAGCAGGCTCACTGGAAAACCCAAATCTTTTTAGGAGTACACACAAAGTAGGGGGCCAAACCAGCTAAATATTCATGAGACCAGGCTTTAAGAGCAGAAGTATTTTATTGGGATAGACCAGGAAAAAAAAAATATAGGGACGTTTTACATTTTTCTCATCTCCGAGTCTCACATCACTCTGTGATGTGGCACATGGCTGACACTGGTCCATGACCTCTCCTGGACCACACCTCAGTTTGACTGCATAGGCTTACATATGACAAGAAAACCTTATAAATTAGAAACACAAGTTAAATAACTGCAGAAAGAGTGGAGAGGAAACTGCCCTCCACTCGTCCCTGCCTCCTTTCTCTGGGCTTCCAGAGGCCTTAAACTAAAGAAGACAACCAGTGAGTCAGATACAGACAAGTGCGGGAGAAAAATCAGATATTTTGTACAAAAAGAGCAAGAGACAAAGAAGTTACTCACTACCATGATTGGCCCCTTGTTTGCAAATTCTTTAGGGCAGTGGTCCTGACCCAGCAGCATAAGCCTCATCTGGGGGCTTCTTCAAAATGCACATTCTTGGGTTCCAGCCCAGACCTACTGAGCAGAAACTCTGGGGACGAAGCACAGGAATCTGCGTGCTAACAAGCCCCCCAGGAGATCTCGTGCCCGTTGAGGCTTGAGAATCACTGCTTCAATGAGAGAACACAAGAGATCAAATAAAATCATAGCTAAATATTGTAACTAGTGATATAATTACATAAATTAACAAGTAAAGTTCAGCTACAGTATCGCAACGGTCCTTCTAAATTCATTCCTTTGCTTTCAAAGATCTGAGTTATATTCAGGTAATACAAACCAGATATGGCTCAACCCAGATGGACCAAATTAATCCCCCAGAAGCTTAGGCAGGGCTTATCCTCGAGGAGTCAGCTACAGTCACCCATTATTATACCACTGGGGCCTGAGTAACAGTGCTCCCCATTTCAGGATAAGCACACACAGCTTTCTTGTAATATTTTCAAATGGGAAATTGGTGCCCAGAAGAAATCTTTCCTCAGTAACTGAATGGACTTTTATTATGACAAGCCATTAGCCTGAATGAAGATTACGCATTGATGGGCAATACTTAGTTCAGTGGAAACTTCTGAAAGCAGGGGTACCACCTGCCTTTTACAGACTGCTTCCTTACCTTGTTCTAGGTTAATCAATTATTGATGCCATTATGATTTGTGTGGAAAACTACAAAGGCACAAAGGGGAAGTCCCCACTCTCTGAAATGGTATGGCTAATATACAGCTGTTCAAAATGCAATTCACTGCATGATACTATAGTGATAGATACATACCACTATATATTTGTCCAGACCCATAGAATGTACAACACCAAACTGTGGATGATTGGTGACAATGAGATGTCAATGTCAGCTCATCAACTACAGCGAATAAACTACCCAGGTCGGGGATGTCGATAAGGCAGAGGCTATACATGCATGGGAGCAGAGTATGTGGGAAATCTCTGTACCTTCCTTTCAATTTTGCTGTGAACTGAAATTCTAAAAAAAAATGCTTTTTTAACAATGCGATTTGCAAATTAATCCATGGGAGGTCCCACTACAGTGTAGATTCTGATTCAGTAGGTCTGGGATGGGTCTTGAAGTTCTGTGTTTGTAACCAGCTCTCAGGCGTGCTGATGCTGCTGATCCAGAGTGCACTTTGAGTATCAAGGATCTAATAGAACTGTCAAGCTGGTGCAGACACAGACTTCTTCATTCCTCATCCTTGAATAAAATATAATAAAACATGTGACTCTTAGAAACTTGAAAGTGAATGGTTTAAATAATATAAGCCAATCACATGGTGCCTCCTTGGAGTTCCAGCTACTGAGGAGGCTGAGGTGAGAGGATTGCTTGAGCCCAGGAGCTTGAGGCTGTAGTACGCTATGATCATGCCTGTGAATAACCACTGCACTCCAGCCTGAGTAACATAGCAAAACACCATCTTTATAAAAAACAAACATATATATATATAATTTATGTTTACATATATATGTATGTATGTTTTAATTCGTATATATGTTTGTTTTTATAGAGATATATAGAGAGAATTTGTATGTATATTCACAGATACATATACATATATGTATATATGTATGTATATATGTACATATGTGTACATATATACATATGTGTGTATTAGGTTGGTACAAAAGTAATTGCAAAAAAGTATGTCCATATATATATATACACATATATATATACATATACATATG